>NC_056575.1:1453812-1603812 GCF_018340385.1 Cyprinus carpio
AAACAATTATGATCTTCATCACAGCACAAGGGTTAACTGGTTTTGATTTGATGTAGATGTGAACAGAAGAGATGCAGGATTTTAAGCAGCCCACGAGTGCCAAACGTGCTAAGATTGAGTCACATGATAGAGGACGGGTTATTGATTACATCATCACTCGTGATTGGTTATCGATCACTGAACTGTGTCGCTTGTTCATTAATGTGGAAAAGTGTCTGTAATGAAGGATAAAGCATCTATTGATCATTTATAGTAATAGCTACCTACATAGACTATATTTAAATGCATCACATGTATTATCACTGTATAAGGAGATCCCAGAATGCATTGCAACAATCTCAATTAAAGATGCGTTAGAGACAAAAAACAGTATTGCACCTAATATTTAGCTATGCTTTTTATGCCGGTATTAACCGTATGAAGCCTACTGTATCAAGTGAGCCATAAAAGCCAAATATGATACGAAACATAAAACAAATGCAATTTATTTTTTAAAGATTTTGTCATTTAGATTTTCTGACTATTATTTCATATGCTAGGCTTTACAGTTATGCATTGTTCAAACTTCACTGACATCGACTGAAAGTGTCTCAAATGAAGCGCCGGTTGTTCCCTCAGAAGGCAGCTGCCTATGTAGTACAGTAGACAGTAAACAGAGTGTTTCCTTCGATCTCAGTGTGTGTTAAGTGTGTGTGTCTCTTGTAAGCATGCGATTGACTGCGGCTCGGGCTTTTAGAGCGGCCCGTCTGTGTGCTATAATTGAGGTGATGTTATTTAAAAAGCACTCAGGAGCAGCGAGAGACAGGCAGAGCGAGAGAGAGACCGCAGAGCATGCACACGGTGTTACGGAGAGCAGGACGGAGGCACGGAGGAGATGATGATAAGAGACGGATGGAGAGGTGTGCATTAACAAACAAACCTTTGCAGCGAGCTTTCATTCAGGTCTCTTTCATTCACCTCATCTCAGCGTTAATCGAGATTTCTCACAAACTATCTGCATCTAATCACTACATTTCAAGACAAATGAACGTTATGAGAAGATCCAGAACATCACAAACACAAACACGTTTACTACATGAGAGAGAAACTTTCAAACCTTTTGATTGCAGAATATTTTACGCATTCTGATTAAAAAAGAGAGAATTTTATAAGCTACTGTAGCAAGTGAAAGTCTGATCATCTAGTAAAGTAACAGCACATTGATGGAAGTTACTGTATAATTAACGGTCAAAAGTTTTTAAGTCTCTTCTGCTCAACAAGGCTGCATTTATTTGATAAGAAATACAGTAAAATTATGAAATATTATTACTATTTAAAACAGCTGTTTTCTATGTGTATATCTGTTAAACTGTAATTTATTTCTGTGATGCGCAGCTGTATTTTCAGCATCATTACTGCAGTCTTCAGTGTCACATGATCTTCAGAAATCATTCTAATATGCTCAAGAAACATTTCTGATTATTATCAATGTTAAAACAGTTGTGCTGCACGATATTTGTATGGAAATCGTGATGCATTAGATTTTCACAGATAGTCACAGATTAATAGAAAGTTCAAAAGAACAGCATTTATTTTAATGGAAATCTAACTGTAACTCACTTTTGATCCATTTAATCCATCCTTGCTGAATAAAACTAATTTCTTTAAAAAAAAAATCTTACCGACCCCAGATTTCTTGAATGGTAGTGTATATAATGATAATATAAGTTATGCTTCCCATAACATTTACTATCTACAACAGTGTCTTTCAATGTAAAATCATATGTGAATTGTTACCATGGTAACAGACGAACGTCTCTCAATCCAGTGAGCGCTCGTGTCGTCGTCACCGAGGGCCGTTCACAGTTAAAGGTGACTGACATCACAACCTGCATATGACACAAGCTGACAGTTACCCAGAATGCAACTGGAGGAGCGTTCATAATTAGTCTGAGTCTCAGACAGACGCCCATAGGAGCTTCTGAGAAAGATCCAATCTGACTGACTGACTGTACAGGGAACAAAGTTGTAGACATTAACTACTCACTGCAGAGAAAATGCAGTATGTGTTCACTATATAAGGGATGGAGAGAAACTATAAAAATAAAGAACAGTTTTCCATTACCTTCACTACTATACTTTTAGGATCATAATAAAATATGTTTATTATAACTTAGAATAATGGGAAAGTTTTTTTAACTTTGTTTTTCACCTTTTATATATATATACACAGTACAGGTCAAAAGTTTGGAAACATTACTATTTTTAATGTTTTTGAAAGAAGTCTCTTCTGCTCATCAAGCCTGCATTTATTTGATCAAAAATACAGAAAAAACAGTAATATTGTGAAATATTATTACAACTTAAAATAATAGTTTTCTATTTGAATACACTTTAAAAAAAATAATTTATTCCTGTGATGCAAAGCTGAATTTTCAGCATCATTACTCCAGCCTTCAGTGTCACATGTAACATCCAGTCTATCACATGATCATTTAGAAATCATTCTAATATTCTGATTATTATGAGTGTTGGAAACAGTTCTGCTGTCTAATATATTTGATGATAAATTAAAAGGGTAAAAAGAACTGCATTTATTCAAAATAAAAAAAAATTCTAATAATATATATTCTAATAATATATTTTCTTTACTATCACTTTTTATCAAGAAAAAAAGAAAGAAAAAAAATTACTGACCCCAAATTACTGACCAGTAGTGTATATTGTTATCACAAAATATTTATATTTTAAAAACATAGCTTCTTTTTTTTTTTTTTTTTTTTTTTTTACTTTTTATTCATCAAAGTATCCTAAAAAAGTATCACATGTTCTGAAAAAATATTAAGCAGCAGAACTGTTTCCAACTTTGGATAATGAATCATCATATTAGAATGATTTCTAAAGGATCATGTGATAATGATCCTAAAAATTCAGCTTTGCATCACAGAAATAAATGATAATTTAAAGTATAATAAATTTAAAAACAATTATTTTAAGTTGTAATAATATTTCACAATATTACTGTTTTTTCTGTATTTTTGATCAAATAAATGCAGGCTTGATGAGCAGAAGAGACTTCTTTCAAAAACATTAAAAATAGTAATGTTTCCAAACTTTTGGCCTGTACTGTATGGGTATATATATCTATATCTATATCGATATATATATATATATATATATATATATGTATATATATATATATATAGTCAAAGTATTAATTATCCAATTAATACTTTGAATTTTCTTTAAAAAATTAAGATTATTGATAAAAAACTAGTCAAATTTGTCAAAAAGAACTAAATATTATGAAAAATGAAAAATGTACTTTAAAGAAAAACAATTAACTTTTCATTATTATAACTTTTTTTTCTTTTTTAAATCATTATGCACTTTTTAAAAGTGTATTTAAGAAACATAGTAATGAGTGTCTCTCTTTTACACTTAAGTGGCCTTTCATTTAATTAATATTATATTATATGCATGTACAGTTTTTAAAAAATATACTTATATGAGATTTAATGCACACTACAAGTGCACATTTAACACAATTAGGCACATAATTGTACACCACAATGTACCTTTCTTAAAAAAAAACAAAAAAAACTGAAGGTTGCTTTACAAGAGAAAAACAAAAGGCATAAATTAAACAATGCATGCACAAACAAATATATTTCATTATATTACTGTATATTTACCAGATTTGAGTGGTTATGAGTAAAGATAGCAGCATGCAGGACATGGGAATGCTAACAGCTAATTCAGACCATCTTCCAGCTGGTAATCTTTCAGGTAACAAAGGGTTAAGTTTGGATTAAGGCTGAGAGACTGGAGACATAGCTTTAGCTTCAGGCCGCGCCGCTGCTGTCCCACGCAGACGTTAATAACAGACACTAATTTCCCTTTAGCTCCAAAACCTGACGCTTAATGTCACTGCTCTGAATTACAGATATGTGCTGCAATTAAGAGATCCGTGAATCACCAGCGCTTCGTTACTGCGTGACCTCAGACGGGTTCATGTCTCAAACTCACTGGACAGTCAGTGGAAGCACTGGAGCACACACACACACACACACACACTGACGTCTGCGCTTTGATTGGCTCCCGTTGAGAGCCGCGCTGCTCTCTGATGAGTCTGTCTCACTCAGACACGAATAATTTTGCTTCCTAATGCATGAAACGTCTGAAACTCCAGGACGACGAAGCTTCCCACCAGACCCTGTACTCCCACAAGCATAAAAATACTCGGAATCTGCAAAAATACATCACCAACTAGCTGCTGGGTTTAGATGAAGAACTACTCAAGTAACCTGATTAGATGTTTCTGATGGCGTTTCGTGCAAAGCGCTTGTATTAGACTTATTTTTGCATTCAAAAACACAACAAAACAGAATGCAAAGATTGCAAAAAGATTTTTTATAAAAAGATCATGAACATTTTTATTATAACTTAAAATAAGTCTATTTTGCACTTTTAAAAAAGTTTATTTTTTGTTTACATTTTAAATACACGTTTTATTGTGCAAACTGTCTAACAGCTTAAGCACTAGTGTTATTTTACCATTATTTATATACTATTATAATTACTAATATTTTGAATTAGCATTTCTTTTTATATTTTCAGTTTTTTTTTTTTATTTTAGTTTAAGTTTTAGTAATTTTAGTCATGCCCTTTTTTAATTAGTTTTTGTTTTGTTTTTTCAAATATTTAATTTGATTAAAAAAATTTTTTTTTCAACTTTAGTTTTAGCAATTTTAGTATTTTAACTTATTTCAGTTAGTTGCCACGGGAATGTTTTAAATTGAGTTAACTTTAATTTAATACTTTAATTCAACTTAAATATCAGAACAATAATTAATAGTTTTAGTAATAGTTTTACTTAATAAAAATTATTAAAGATAAAATAAATAAATAAATAAAAAGAGGAACTTACAAACAAATAAATATATTTTTTTAGGTAAAACCACTTAAAGATAATAAAAAAACATGTTTATTATAACTTAAAATAAGTATTTTTATCTTGACATCTTAAAACAAATGTGTTTTACTGTGCAAAATTTATATTTACATACTATTATAGTTGTTAATATTTTTAACTAAAATTTATTTGTATATTTTCAGTTTTTATTTTATTTTACTTTAAGGTTTAGTAATTTTAGTCATGCCCTTTTTTCATTTTTATTAGTTTTTTTTTTTTTTTTTTTTTTAAAATATTTAATTTGGCTTTAATTATTTTTTTTATTTTTTTCAACTTTAGTTTTAGCAATTTTAGTACTTTAACTTAACTTATTCCAGTTAGTTGACACGGTAATGTTTTGAATTGAGTTAACTTTAATTTAATACTTTAATTCAACTTAAATATCAGAACAATAATAATGAATAGTTTTATTTAACAAAAAATATGAAAGATAAAATAAATAAATAATAAATAAATAAATAAATAAATAAATAAAAAGAGGAACTTACAAACAAATAAATACAATATTATTATTTTTTATGTAAAAACATCATAAAAACATGTTTATTAAAACTTTAAAATAAGTATTTTTATCCTGACATATCTTAAAACAAATGTGTTTTACTGTGCAAAATTAATATTTATATACTATTTAGTTGTTAATTTTTTTTAATTTAGGTTTAGTTTAAGTTTTAGTGATAATTTTAATGTAAAATAATAATAATAATAAAATAAAAATAAATAAGGAAAAAAACTGATAAAACTAGTCAACCTCTCAAATGATTCAGTTATTGGATGACTTGTTGACTAATTCCTAATAAAAATTTACATTTAACACATATTTGGTTAAATAATATGATGAATCAATTAGACTGAGCTACTTTTATTGATACTTACTAAATATCAAATATATTTAAGGCCAACATTTTCTTGACTCAGTTTGGATGAAACCCATCACTGAGCTTGCTGCAATGCATTCTGGGATTCTACTGAAATGCAACCGAAATGAAGTCTGATGCACTTGATGTTCTTATTGTGCTTTATAGATCCACTGATTGAAGCTGATTAATTCTCACATGGCAGCATCATTTTCTACAGTATGTCTATGTACAGTAAGCAGCTTCCGAACTTCAGTATAAGTTCAGCTAACAGAGAACTAAATGAGTGAACGTGGAATCCGAAATCTGGACGTTTGTGCAGTTAATTAAGATCACGGCTTGTATGAGGTCAGCTGGAGATTCACAGCTTCAGTGCGTTCTGACGGCGAATCTGAACGTCAGAACACGTGTGTGTGTGTGTGTGTGTGTGTGTGTGTCTGCAGACAGATGACCCTGCTGGGCTACAACTCACTGAAGTGTTTTTAAGACTTTACTGTCAATGTGGTTTAATTAGCCAATGAACTATCACTGAGACAACACGCTAACAAGTTCTCTTTCTCTTTCTGGTCTGTCAGAGTTTAAAGAAGCTTCTGTTTCTGTGCACAGAGCTCAAACTTCTGCAGGAGTCTGCTGCTCAGATGTTGCTCTGTCATTGCTCAAGAGCTCTTATGTTCCTCCTGAATGGATTGCCAATACAGAAAGAGTATAGAGAAAAATGTGTATTGCAGCTCAGTTAATTTTGATGAGACACACACACACACACACACACACACACACACACACACACACACACACACACACACATATATATATGTATAAAGGCAACCAAATTATTGTATGTAATTAGCCTACATAAAAAAAAGATAAAAATGGCATTACTTTTAAAAAAGTACAAACACAATCAAGTAAAACAATTCCTAAAAAGAACTTTAAAATAAAATCACTAGAATTAGGTTAAAATTAATATCAACATATATATTATATATTGTTATATTATATATAATTACTTTATATTAATATATACAATATATGTAATTAAATTATTAAATTATATTTAATTATACAATTTAATTAGAAATTTTATATATATATATATAAAATGCATTATTGTTATAATATAGCAATATATTATTATTACATATATTTAATAATATAAAATATATTATTAAATTATATTTAATTATAAAATTTAAATGATTTAATATATTAATAATTAATGCATTACTGCATTAGATTATTTTATATATATATATATAGATATATATATATATCAATATCTAAGTTATTAACTATATATATATATATATATATATATATATATATATATATATATATATATATATATATATATATATATATATTTATTTATTTATTTTTTTGTGGCAGAAACCATGTTTTCAATCATGATAACTACGCTATTTATTAACATTTATTAAAAAAAAGTTTTCAAATATTTCTATTAAGCATGAATTCATTTTACTTTCAAATTTTTGTTCTAGTAATTTTAGTACATCAGTACACTTCAGTTAGTTGCTAATGAATGGTTTAGTAAATACTAATATTTCTTATATTTTATTTAAATATCAGCTTTTATTGTTTTATTTAAATATCAGCTTTTTTCTATAATTAAGACTGACAGACACACACCGCTGTCTAATTCCTCTTGATTTGAGCGATCGGAGCTCTTCTCCCTGAGGAGACGCTTCTGGATGGACTGACTGGACATTAACTCACTCCACTCGCTTCATTATGAATTAATGAACAGATTTCAGCTCTGACATGAACATACTTCACATACGAGAACGAGAGTGGAAGCGAGCTGTCAGTGCATTGTGAAAATACACCATCCGTTCCATTATAATGAACAAACATGGACAGCGCTAACCAAAAACAGTGAAAGATGAGCTCATAGTAATAATTCCCACATGACAAACACAACAACAGCATAAATAACAGCGGCGAACAGTATCACGGTAATCCACATTACTAATTCATGCCGCTGTGCATTGTGGGTAACTCTGAACACATCCCAGCATTATTATCCACATACGAGCTCATACTCAGCAGAGTTTCTGAGGCTGTTTCAGGTGTCGCTGTGTTCGTGATTTAATGTTTCTGCTCGTTAGAAGACCGTCACCAACGAGAGCAAACGCTGACGAGACCCAAATCCACACTGACTGAAAATATGAGCAGTTCTTTTAAAACACTTCTGCAAAGATCTGCTCTTCTGTGTGTACATAATGTACTTATTACTTTACTTATTTTTTATTATAATACTTTTATTTAATTGTATCTATAACAATTAAATATATAGTTGTTAAGTAGTCATGTTTCTGAGTAAAGGCCTTACATTTTTTGCTTGTTTTATTTATATATTATATTAATTTTTATATTATAGCTTTGCACATTGGTGCACCTCATTTTGCACTTTTTCTTAATTTATATTATAATTTATATATATATATATATATATATATATATATATATATATAATATATATATATATATATATATATATATATATATATTTCTATATATTATACACACATATCTTACTTTTTTCAATTTATTAATTATTTTCCATTTTATATTATACCTTTGCTTACTACTGCACCTGATTCTCACTGTGCACTTCTTTTATTTACATTTATGTAACATTTATTTCTATTTATTTATCTATTTATTTTTACATTATTTTCATTTTTATATTATACTTTTGCATATTGCTGCACCTGATTTGTATTGTGCATTTTAATTATTTTTTATGTATATAAATATTTACCACTTATCTCTATTTATTTTTTAGGAGTCTTGGGTCTAGGCCTTGCATATTGTTTGTTTATTAATTATATTACTTTAATTTTTAATTATAATTCATTGCTGCACCTGAATTTGCTGTGCACTGTATTTATTTATTTATTTATTTTTTTTTTACATTTATTTCTATATATTTGTAAGGAGTTGTGTGTCCATGTAAATGCCTTGCATTTTATTTATTTATTTATTTATTTATTTTTATTTAGAGATTGTTTATGCATTGCTGCACCCGATTTTCACTGTGTACTTTAAAAACACACACACATTTATTTTCTTATTACTGTATATATACTTACATATACACACTGAATTTTTTTTCTAAGCTGTGACTAAAACAAAACAAAAAATACTATTTCTAGTACTTAAAAAATTAATTAAACCCTACACCAATTTTTTTCAGTGTATGAATGAGAGTCCCACCAATCACTGAAATGCCATTTGCACAAACATTTCCGTATATTTCAGTCTTTCCCCATTCAAGCAGGAGGAGCTGTACTCATATGAATGAATGCAGAAGCTGCTCGAGGGTGTTATGAACATGGGCCGACTTGCCTTAAATAGACCTGAGCTGGACAAAACAATCATACGAGCAGCTTAGGAACGACTCACTTCACCTTTAACAGCTCAAACATCTCTGCTGCATTCAATAAAACTCATTAGTGATGTCCAGCTTGGTTATTTTAAGCCATTTGTCATGTTCACAGCTATATGATGACAGTACAAACCCAGCGGCCAGCTCTCATTATCACAGTCACTCCTGAAAAACAACCTCATACGGCTCTGAAATCAGCATTCGGCTCAATTAACATGTTGAGATGAGATATCCAGGGAGCACTAGTTAGTGTGCGAGTGTCCCTGGTGCACGAGCAGCTTTCATTTAGCAGAAACAATGGCAACACTAATGGAACATGAGAGGCCTGAAACAAAGAGCACTTTACACACACATGCAGCAGAGTGTGTGTGTTTGTGCTCCGCTGATAAGCGTTTCTTTCAGTACTGTTTGTGCTGATGTTGCTGAAGCAGTGGCTCGAGTTATTACCCACACACACACACACACACACAGCCGGTGTTTCATCAGTCATATCGAAATGCAGTTAAACACCAGAGTTTAGTCCATGAAAAATGAGCAGAAGGGCAAATTCAAGCCGCCGTGTGTGTGAGAGATTAATGTTATGAGACGAAAGTCTTCCAGCTGTCTAACTTCATGATAAACTCCTGCACAGCAGAGTTATTAGTTAACCAAAACTAAAGCCATGCAAAAACAAACAAACAAAAAACTTGAAAAAAAAAAAAGTTATTTTAAAATTTATTTTGATTTCTGCTTTTTTCCAAGGCAACATTTTTACTTTTTGTTTAGTTTAAGTGCTAAAATAACTAAAACATATAGATAGATAGAGAGAGAGAGAGAGAGAGAGAGAGAGAGAGAGAGAGAGAGAGAGAGAGAGAGAGAGAGAATAAAAAAAACAATAAAAATGACAAAAAATAGATTTGGTGATTTTTAGTGGATGTATGAAGCCAGTTCTCATCCGCTAACAAACACTGTCTTCATCTTCAGTGTTTCAGCAGTTCAAACCCGATTTACACTGTTTGCAAAGTTTGTGCATCTTTATTTACAATCAAGACACCTGATTTGATATTTTGCTATATAATTAAATGTGTCCCTGCAGCACAAAAGCAGTCTTGAGTCTCTGGGGTGTATTTGTAGCAATAGACAACAATACATTGTATGGGTCAAAATTATTGATTTTTCTTTTATGCCAAAAAATCATTAGGATATTAATTAAAGATCATGTTCCATGAAGATATTTAGTAAATTTCCTACTCTAAATATATCAAAACTTAATTTTTGATTAGTAATATGCATTGCTAAGAACTTCATTTGGACAACTTTAAAGATGATTTTCTCAATATTTAGATTTTTTTGCACCCTCAGATTCCAGATTTTCAAATAGTTGTATCTCAGCCAAATATTTTCCAACCCTAATAAACCACACATCAATGGAAATCTGATTTATTCAGCTTTCAGATTATGTATAAATCTCAATTTTGAAAAATTGACACTTAAGACTGGTTTTGTGGTCCAGGGTCACAAATGACATTTATACATTTATAAGTGTGCTACTCACAAATGCTTGATGCTGCTGTAAGGTTTAGAAACTCTTGATATTTTTCTCTGATCCCTGATGTTCCAGAATTTTCCTTCATTCCCATGTTATCCATAGGAAAGAGACGGACTGGAGGCCTGTGGACTGGAGACAATACACACATCATCACACACCTAACAAACAGACACATCGCTGGAGGTTATGAAGCTCTTCTGTGTGTGTGTGTGTGTGTGTGTGTTTAGTTAATAAATATGCATGTTATTTTATAAGACTTCTTTTTTTATAATTGATTAATATGTTGTGGTGATGAGATGAGAGGAAAGACAGGAGCTTCTGTCTCCTCTGTGAAGAAGGTTCAACATGATTTCTCCACGTATTTGAACCTTTTGTGCCAGTTTTATGAATACTGAACACTGACGGGGGTTTGTTGAAACAGCGGCACGACTGCAGCTTTCACAAACGCTCCTCTTCGTTTCTGTTTGGGTCCAGCTTTGTGCCTTGAAGGATTGTGGGTATTCAGTTCAGCAGCACAGAATGATGCAATACACACTCAAGACTACAGTATGAATCTGAATAATGTCTCTGCAGCTCCTGGATAAAGATGAATAAACTTTTTTACTGATAGATATTTTTTATGAGATTCTTTGTGATATATATATAAAAAAACACATAAAATTATTATATATATTGCATTATATATATTATTCATATTGCAAAATTACAAAAATTAAATGTTCCCTTAACATTCACATGAGAAAAAGCATTTTAAATACATTTTAAACAGGGATGCATGGATACTAGTATCGGTATCGGGCCTAGAAAGTTTGTAGTTTGGTCGGAAAGCACGTAAAACAATGCACAAGTTACTAAAGTTACTCTGACAGTAAAGAGAGAGAGATAGAGCGAGAAAGAGAGAAAGAGAGAGAGCGAGCACACTTCTGTTGCATGATCTTGACTGCTGTTCGCTCACTTGGCACATGCATCATTTGGATTAAAACTGAATCGTATATATAAAACATACAAAAATTATAGGGGCATTTATTATAAACAACATTTATTTTAAACGTCAAGCATGCATGACTTTATTTAAAGCGGAAGTGAAACTAGCAGCCTGTGTGAAATGCACTAGGCCACAGTGTCTCTCTCTCATTCCACACCAACACAAATGTGTGCGTGCACATGGTTTGCTGGCTTTATGAGTGTTTTGCATCATAAGAGTCGCTTTGGAATATCAGTCGCAGTACATTTCAGATGACATATTTGACATATTTCCAGAAAATATGTTCGTCGCTGTTTTAGATTTATGTATAACGAGTGGTGCCCTGCATTATTGCAGGAAAACATCTTGTGATGACAGTACTGAGCCGCTGAAATGGAGCAGCTCTAATGCACCATTCACTTAAAGATGAAATACTGCTACTACAGAGCTATAAAACGAAGAGTGAAAGTAACAAAAGCTTGTATAATACATTTTAACAGGTATAATTAAGTGTGAAAATAACAGAAGGAAATCTGTTTGCTCAATGAAGCCAGCTAACATGATTCATATATATATGTGTGTCCCTGGAGCACAAAATCAGTCTTGAGTCTCTGGGGGATATTTGTAGCAATAGACAAAAATACATTGTATGGGTCAAAATTATCAATTTTTCTTTTATGCCAAAAATCATTAGGATATTAAGTAAACATCATGTTCCATGAAGATATTTTGTAAATGTCCTACCGTAAATATATCAAAACTTAATTTTTTATTAGTTATATACATTGCTAAGAACTTCATTTGAACAAGTTTAAAGACGATTTTCTCAATATTTGGATTTTTTTGCTCCCTCAGATTCCAGATTTTCAAAAAGTTGTATCTTGACCAAATATTGTCTGATCCTAATAAACCATACATCAATGGAAAGCTCATCTATTCAGCTTGCAGATGATGTATAAATCTCAATTTCGAAAAACTGACACTTAAGACTGGTTTTGTGCTACAGGGTCACAAGATACAACGCAGCTCTATTCTTCCTGACAAAAACTCATTCAATTGGTGGCATTCAGCGGTCTGTTAATGTTATAATGTCCAGTTTAGCTGGAGTGTGTCTCTCGGTGAATGTGTGTGTTGATGCTCTCTCTCTTACGGTGGTCAGATCGATGGCTGTCCTCTAATCCAGCGCACTGTTTACTGACACTAAAAGTCAAGAATGAACCTGCACTTGAACACATCAGAGACTCACAGAGACCCCAGAGACCCCCTGATGGACTGCGAGGATTGTCCGCAGGTTTGCATGTGGGCTCCCCAGGGATCTGTTCACACCGAGAGAAAGACATTAGTGAGTAAGGAAGACATTAACGGCCCTGAAACAGATGAGAGAGCACTGAATATTCTCAATATATATCCCAGCAAGGTTCTCTCGACGTTACAAACAAACAATCTTCCAGTAACTTCAATAGAATGGTAATTTAAAGTTATGTGGTCTTTAAAATGTTCTCAAAACATTCACACAAAAACATTATCTATACACTGTTTATGGAACGCTGAAACATTTTAACTGAATATTCAACTAACATTTTTTAAATGTTGCTACTTGTTTCAGAACACTGAGAGAACATTCAAAAGTAACGTTACCATAATGTTCGCAAAATGATACATTGGAATATTCACATAATCAAGAAGAAAAAAAACATTTTAAAAACTGGACATTTTGAACGTTCAGAGAACATTCAGAAATAACATTTTCATAACTTAATGAGATCGATAGCAAAACACTCTTAGAATATATTTTTGTTAGCTGTGGTGTTATACAATACAAACTACAATACAAGGATGTTGCTAGGGGTGTTTGAGGAGGTTGCTAGGGTGTTGCTATGTCATTTCTAGGGTGTTTTAGGTGGTTGCTTACTGATCAGGTGAATATCTTCATGCACACTTTGAGTTTCTTTCTTCTGCTGAACACAAAAGAAGATATGCTAAAGAATGTTGACGGTACCCATTGACTTCTATAGTATTTGTTTCCACACTATGGATATCAATGGCTACCGTCAGCTGTCTGGTTACCGATATTCTTCTTCAAAAAAAATATATATATATATTATTTGACAGAACTATTGGTCATTATACCATCATAATACCATTTTGGGTGAACTATCACTTTAAGTCTGATCACTGTACATTGTCAGATCAATATGGGCAGTAAGATTAAACAATGTTAATTTTGTAAAGATTTAACACTGTCTTACATGTCACACACTGGCAGAAAAACGCAGTAGTAACAGGTCCCAAATTCCTCTCATTGATTTGTATTTGTCCTGATCCCCGGCTGGTCCCTTAGCCCCCAGTGAGAGTGACAGGCGGCTGATGGACAGTTCATTTAAACTGAGACAATCACACAATCACTCCAGGCTGTCTTTCTCTCTGCCTGTCTCCCATTCCTTCACTTTATATGCCTCTTTTCTCGGGCTGCAGACAAAGCTATCGCTGCGAGAGGAGCCGTGCTGATTGTATGCGTGTATTGTGTGCTGCTCCTTTGCTAAATGAGAGCCGTGGCTGCGGGAACAGAGGCTCTTCTAATAGCAGCTGTCAATTAAAACCTGCCTTCTCCGAGTGGATTGTGGCAGTATAGATGTACGTATATGCCGAGTGGATGGCAGTAGCTTGACAGCGAGGGCTAAATTGGCATGTGAACTAATGCAGAAGACACTAATTAAACACAGAGATTAAACTAACAGCACTGTCTTCTACTAATCAAACTCTCGAGCACTTACTCTCCGCTCTCATTAAACAAACACAACACAACATTGTTAAAAAGAGACTTATAATGCTGAGAAACACCATGCAATTGCATCGCTTGGGTATGTTGTGCATGTCATGTATGAACATGTTTAACACGCAGTGAGGGATGCTACTGACGTGCACAACTACAGATATAAGGCAATTAACAACCGAAGCCCAAACAACAAATATTAATAGAGCTTCTGGTTACTCAGACACAGAGAGACAGCGAGTTTCCCCCCAGTAGATGTCAGTCTAATCTTCACATCCTCAAACACATTCATGCATGAAAAGCCTCAAACACATCCCTTACAAAAACGTACTTTGGTTGTACTATGGTGCTACAGAATACACCACAGTATTTAAATTATACTATAATAAGGCACTTCAAAGAAGAGCATGGTTTCCAAAAGCATCCCATTATATTCAAATGTTACATTCTTATGGTAATACCAAGGCACTTAATTTAGGGGACACCTGCATAAACACAATCAAAACATCAGCTGCTTTGATCTTTCTGAGTTAGTGTGGGATCTCAGTGAATGACACTAATAGTTCCACAGTGATCATGGTTTCTTTGTACATATACCACGTCAATCAGCAGCATTTTAATCACCTTTAGACAATATATAGGAAATATCACCATGGTATATAAATGTAATTTATTTTTCCATACTATGGAAGTCAATTAGGACCAAAAACTGTTTGGTTGGACCAACATTCTTCAAAATATCTTCTTCTATGTTCATCAGAAGAATGAAACTCATATAGGTTTGGGACAATTTTGAGGGTGAGTAACTGATGACAGAATTTTCATTTTTTGGGGTTAACTGTCGCTTTAATATATATCTTAGCTAATAGGGAATGCTTTCAGAACGTTCTGGCAAGGTTATGAACGAGTGATGTTAATACAACGTTCATTCAAAGTTATCTGGTCTTTAAGAATGTTTATTAAACGTTGCTACTTGTTTTAGAACGTTCGGAAAACATTCAAAAGTAACGTTTCCTTAATGTTTGCAAAATGATAAAATAGAATGTTCCCTTAAGGTTCATATAATCAGTATAACGTTTGAACGTCAAGGGAACATTCAGAAAAAAATGTTTTTGTAACTTAATGGATATGCATATTAATTTTTTTTTTGGAGTCGTACCATAGTAAAACCATCGGATTGGAGAAGTACTATAGCAAATAATAGTTTTTGGACGCGCACGCAGGCGAAACCATGTTTTTTGATCATGTACCACAGTATGCCAAGAGCGTTACACGTGGAGCGTAGCGCTACATTTTCCGCTAAAAGGTTTTTGTGGTTCAGTGTGGCACGGAGGTCTGTGAGCTCAAATCCCGTTTGATCCTCACGCGCCGGAGCGCGTCAACACGGCGTCCGGAGATAGAATCGATCCATCGGCGCCGCCAGCAGCATCTGAAGCCGCGCTCAATCACACGACGCGCGAAACGCGTTCATTCACCTGAACGTCACATGCATCTAATCCAGTTAAAGCCCACGAGATCAACCAATGTGCCCATCTCCCGACTATAAAACCCGAGCCTGATGCACCATTTCACATTTGCACGTAAACACCGTCAACTGAGAGATATTGATGAAGCTTTGGCGCCTGTAAACTGAAGTGTGTTGATGATGTGAGAATGATGCTGTAAAGGGACCTCCTGCGTCTCCTCCCCTCCCTCCTGCTCTCCTACTCCTCATTTCCACTCCTCGTTTCGCGTTCACCCACGAGAAGAGCTCCGACCGTCCAGCATCATGTCCTCAGACGTCCAGCTGCGTGACCAAACGGACCCGGACAGCAGCGTCCCCGCGGGCGCCAGGAGCGACTGAAAGCAGGTAGGACAAACTGTCCGTTACTACGTGCTATCTAGAAAATATTTCAGGCGATTTGTTGCATCACGCACGAGCCAATGTTTTTATAAGCCAATAGCTACAAGCAAATAAACGCGCGTCAAGGAGCGCACGTGAAACAAACACAAGGTTCTCAAAGAAAAAAAATGATTTTAAAAATGTCCCACTGAGCTTGAAATCGACGGAAAGCACCAGGAGACGCGGATCACTGTAGTTGTTTCTTGGATTGAGCTGTTGAACTTGACGCTCCATGGAGACTCCAAAAGCATCGCCGATTTCACGCGCTTTCCCCATCATAACTCACTCAAGCCAAGCGCGTAAGCAACTTTAAGACTTCACTAATCAGAGACCATTTAGAATATTTTCGGCAGATCCGAGCGCGCACCCAAGGGCAGACCTGAGCTGGAAAACAGCTCCCTCGGGCTCCGTTTGCGCGCAGGCAAACCAACTCAGAAACATTTGCCTTCAATCTTTTTAATAACATTTGGGTATCAGATCAAACATTTGAGGTGTTAAAAGAAACTGATTTGGCTGCATTCCTTGCCGTTCGAGTTGTGCGTAAAAGGTTTTTGCGCACTTGAGCGCGACATTTCATTTAAACACTGGACGGAATAATTATGTAACCTATAGTTGCTTTTCATGCATCTGCCCTAAATAATGCAGAAATGTATGCACAGGTCGAATGTTGTCAATTAAAGTGTCTTTATGTGCCACGACACTGATATATTTGGCACCGTCCCAATCGTGTGAACTGATTTTCCAGCTGCTGTGATAGACTGGCCTTCGTGGCGCGTGATTTGCTCTCCTGTGCACGGGTATATCCTCGTTAATTTCCTACTACAGACCTTTAACAGAAACAACACTGATCAAACTCGTATAAACCAATGTCTCCAACTCAACAGAAATGTGGGAACCCGCAAGGCAAATTCACTTTACGCGCTGTCTGCTGGATTGAGGATTTTCTTAATGCGCGCTTAATAGTTTAGTTTTATTCTCCATACGAAGTTCAGATCATTATTTGGCTGTTCAGGTTCAGTCTGATTTGCAGAGCTCTAAAGTGTTCAGAAATGAAAAGGAAACGGTCACCCACCACCGTTCCGGCCTCTAATGCTTTCCCTTAATGTTTGGGCAAGGATCAACTGTTATGAATCAATAGAGTTGAATCAATAACTTGTCCTGGAAGTTTTCAGCTTAAATCTCTGATTTATCTCCTCTGCTGCTCTGTGTATGGATCAGGAAGCGCGCGTCGAATCAATAACCAAAGCGCGTCACGCGGCAGGTCGTCAGTTCTGCTATTTTTTACCTTTAAGTTTTGTCAAATATTTCATAGGCGAAAGAAAATAGACATCCACTCATGCATGCTCATAATTTAGCTATCGATTCCACTTGTGCTCATAAAATGATTGATAATCGTTCAGACTGATAATCGCGCAGCACATTGATCATCACTGGATCTGGCAATGATGGACTGTTGCGCTGCTCAAAGAGAAACGAGAAATAAAATATCCAAATGCGCAAAGACGCAGAGGAACCAGACGCTGTACATGTCAAAAGTGCTGATCTGGAACTAGTGCGCAGTTGAAATGAAGCGTTATTGACGCTGAATAGGTTTCATGATATGTTCTTCAAGCTGTTGAACGTTTCTCGCTCTTTTGGTTTGGCGCGTTCTGCCCGTTAGAGCGCGCGTTACATGCAGACGGGGGTGCGCATGGACGCGCACAGGTACACTAGAAAGAAAAAGAAAAAAAAAACGCTACAGTGCAGACTGCTTAGTTATAAAATTACGTTATATCTGTTTTTTTTTTCTTTTATTTTATATTTTTTATATATACAATTTTTTATTGTGATTTTATAGTGTGTGTTTTAATGTGTATTTTTAAAGGGGATATGTGTGGAGTATTTTTACTATATATATAACTTTTAGTCCATGTATGTGTGTTTTGAGCTCACCTACATGCTAGCTTGTGTCTTAAAAACTGTCCAAAATGTTGATGACTCATGACTCACAGATTTTTTTTGTCCAATCACATGCTCCTAGAATGAAAATGTCCCGCCCCCTGATGTCATGCGACACAGATCTAAGTCAGGCAGCTCAGGGACAAACCCATCTCAGGTCATCCGATGCGGTCAGTAATAAATACAAATAAATGGGGTCCAAAAACAGGAAAATCTGATCTCACAAACCACATTCAGATAAATGCAATTCTTCACATAACTAACGAAATAATAAAATGGGCAATAAACATTTGTGCATTAGCAAAATAATTAGAAATATATTTAAAGTTCATAAATATATAAACACATAAAATATAATCACATAAAAAAAATTCACGATATAATATTTACATTATGATAAACATTATGATAAAATATTTTACTATTAAAATAATAGATATATATTAAACATATTATATTTTATACATGGTAGCGCTGTAATAATATTCATTTATACCATGAACATTATAATAAAATATTTTACCATTAAAAATATATGTTAAATACGTAAACAGAAAGGGATACTGTGCTGGTCAATGCTGTTGAAGTCCTAGCACTGCATTTCACAAGACCGTCATTATGGACCTTTTCATTTTATACTTCTGTTTTAAGTGTTTGGCTGATGCTGGTGTTAAGCTGGACAAGAAAAGACATAATGATCTCTGCTGTGTGCACATCAACACTCAATAATACACATCAGCTGCTGCACACTACAGTGCATTGTGTAAATCAGACCGTCAAAGTCTTTCAGCTGCTGATGGACACAGAGAAGCACATGCTCCTTCACGCTGACCTGTGTGTGTGTTTAATGTCAGTGTGAGAGGGTGTTTGACTGCAGACAGTGTTGTGGTGGTGTATAATGGCAGCACGAGGGCGTTTAGGTGAAAAATGTTTATGGAGTTGCAGTAACATCAGTAGTTAAATCATTTAGAAGTGCTAACGGGACTGTAGAGACCATGTCAGACTGACTGACAGCATCTCTCACACACACACACACACACACACTTACTTAGTGTAGCGGGTCAATAACATCGAGGGCCTTGGGTACTGAGTGTGTGAGAAATAATCATTGCAGCACTAGTTGTTTGTCATAGAATCTAAATGCACAACAGTGAAGAGGATCTGGACATCTGGGTTCAGCTGCATGTGTTAGGACTGTGTCTTAATAAGACCAACCAGCTAGTCTTACTTCTAGGATTCGAATTAGACCGAGCTACTAAGTTATGACCAATCCTACAGAAAAAAAATCAGATGACTAACTTGTAAGACTAGTCTAAGCAGTTTATGCAAACAGTTTGAAAGTCATGTACTGTTTTCTGGAAATCCTCGTCTGAAGTATTTTGGAAGTGAGAGAATGCATATGAATTTATTGAACTATAATTTGAAGACAAATTAGTTAAAAATGGCATGAAACAGAAGCTGCCACCATCTCTTCCTCCCGACTGTGACACATATCTGAGTGAAATGGCTTCTCGAATGAGAAAAAATGCAGGATGGGACTGCATGCATGATTTTGTTCACCGGGAATTGACTGAATCATATATATATATATATATATATATATATATATATATATATATATATATATATATATATATATATATAACTAGTTTGATGGATATCCATCTATGGTATGTCCTCAACATTCTCAGAATGTTCTGACAATGTTCTCTCAAAGTTATAAACAAATGTTCTGGTCTTTAATAATGCTTTATGTTAACATTATGAAGCCTTTTCACAAGAATGTGACAATGTGTTTCAACGGTCATCGGCATCATAAATCCTCCAAAGTTTTTTGTATTCTCTTTTTTTTTTAATGTATGTATATTTATAACACTATACTTTGTATTATATTACCTTTGCATCAAATTACAAAACACTAGTTAATGCAAATGCAAGGGTGTTTATAACACAGCGTCTATGGGAGTGATGGTATTTTCTTTAGTTTTTCTTTTGCTATTTGAGCAAATGGGAATGCAAATATATATATATATATATATATATATATATATATATATATATATATATATATATATATTTTGTGGTAGTATATTAATTTTTTTTTTTTTTGTTAATGAGTATGTGAGTTTTTTTTGTTTTTATAATTTTTTTTTTTTTTATTAGTTATTTTGATGGTTTGTTTTTTCCTGAAACATTTCAGTTGGATGTTTTTTAATTGTTACTGTATGTTTCAGAATGTTCAGAGAACATTCAAAAGTAACGTTTCCATGACGTTCCAAAATGATAAAATGGAACATTCCATTAACGTTTGAATAACTAAGAAAAAAAAAGTTTTTAAAACATAACTCAAAGTAAAACGTTCTTATTTTTGTATATTTTAGTATCTCAAATCTTCTCTCAAGGAGACAGTTCACCCCAAAATGACAACCCCATCATCATTTACTCACCCTCATGTCGTCTAAATCTGAGATACTCAACAGAACATCCCAGGTGCTCTTTTCCCTCCGACGAAAGTGACTGTGATGACAGAACATTCATTTCTGGCTGAACTGCTCCTCTAATGATCCCACACACTCTCTCCTGCATCTCATCAGCTTCACAGCAGGTTTGCAAAACCTCCGTCATTTGTTCCAAGGGAGACAAATGAAAAAGATATGCAAATGTACTTACTGTTTTCTGGAGCCTGTAGAGCACAGCCCAGAGGAAAGTCTTATTGCTCAGATGTTGCTCTTGCGCAGCTCTGGAGACACAATGCCATGCTCAATCGCTTCATGTACCAACACTGCTTCTGATGTTTCTCCTGAGGACAAATAAAAACAGACACTAATAAGTTGTATAATATAAGCCTTTAAAACCAGTGAGAAGCAGATAGATCAATGGAAGAGAAATGTTAGAGCTCAAATTAAGATCTGATGCATAAAAGGAGCTGGTAAACATTAAAATGGGCATCCAAAACTGTGCATAAAGATATTGTTATTTTAGTGCATTTGAGATACTACTTTAGTTTTTATTATTATTTTGAATTAATGTATTGTTATAATGTGTAAATGCATTAAAAATGCATATATTATTAATAAAAAAAAAAAAAAAAACTTTTTTTTATGTCTATATATTTGTATTCATTTTTATTTCAGTGCATCAACTAAATTAAAATGAGACATGTTGCTTTGGAAGCTTTTTATATTTTAGTATATATTAGTATAATATATATAACTATAATAACCCTACTTTAAAAGAGAGTTTTTTTCTCAAGAGAAACATTTAAAAGCAGCAAAAGGCTCCATTTACACTCAATTTAATCTCATCGCTTTCTTGGAGAAATAAGGAGAGATGAAAAGATCTCATTTTTGTTTTCTTATGGGAGCTTACAGTGTGTGACACTCACAATCCGACAGTAAAGGAGGACGATTATGCAGCTATTTTCCCACGAGCAGCGCAACCCCAGAACCAACGGGGGCAAAACACACACACACAGACTTCATGACATTCAGAGTGGTGACACTCACTCCTCTCCCCTATAGGCGTCTGTCTTAAATGGCACACGCCGAGGTGGCGAGTGAGTGTGTGTGTGTGTGTGTGTGCAGTCAGTCTGTTGACACACTCTGGTGATCTCTCTGCTTGTGTGACACGGCTTGTTTGAGGGATTTTTCTACATTTCACATCTGATATTCTCAGTACAAAACTCCTGAGGCACAAAACACTGTCAGACACGAGCTGATCTGACAGAGGGAACTCTGTGTGTGTGTGTGTGTGTGTGTGTGTGTGTGTGTTTAAGGGGCCTGGAGGTTATTGTGCATCAGTGAATAGCAGGGCGCCCCTGGTGAGCTCTCCTTCTCGCTCTTGTGACGTTTAAACTGTAAGGCTTAATGCACAGAGATATGCATCCGCTTTGGTCCAATCTGTTAATATTCATTTAAAGGAACAGTTCAAAATCGTTTACTCACACGCTCATGCGAGAGTTTCTACAACAGGTGAATGGCAAACAGTCATGACTGGATCTGTTATAAAAGTATAATGAAAAATTTAATATATTGTACAATAGATTTGCATGAAAAACAGACTCAAATGATCTTACCGACTTTTAATATTTACCATTAGAATTAGATAACTCTGATGAATTTTGTCTGATTTTTGTCATTGTCTAGAGGTTTTTTTTTACTGAAACAAATAATAAAACATAAAAAACATTTAAAAAAAAAACATTTTTTTTAATAGACTATATAATAAATTTGGATCATTATTAATTTAAGTAGCTACAGCTTCAACATTTCTATAATAAACATCTCAATATATCCACATAATATTATTCAACAATTCTTATTGCAAATGTCAACAGATAAAAAAAATCAGCATTATTACTGTAATTTGTAACTATCTAAAGTTTTTTTTTAATAAACATCTAAATAAATAACTAATAACAGCTGCTGTTATTGCAAATGTCTATAGAATAAATATATTATTATTATTAATGTAACTAGCTACAGCTTCAACATTTCTATAATAAACATAAATAAATCCATATGACATTAATCAAACAATCTGTTATTTGGATTATTATAAATGCAACTAGCTACAACTTCGGCATTTCTATAATAAACATCTAAATAAATCTATATAATATCACGCAACCAGATAAATGATACAAGAGTAATGTCTGAAATTAAACAAACAAATCTGTAATGTTTCTGCTGTTTACACATGCAGTGCTGTGGAAGATATCAGTGAAAACTTTAATAAAGCTTATTCTCTCATCCTCACGACTCTGTTTAAACAAACTGAACACACTAGCTTTGTAGTTCAGTGAAATGCCGACACATAACCCAGAGTAAACACAGTCGAAATACGAGAACGTCATTCCAGTTTCTCTGAACTCTAATCAAATCTGAATTCACAGATCGCTTTTACGATGTGCAGAAGCTGCGGTGTGATTTAATTCACCGCACACACTTCTATTCTCCATCGGCAACAGATATATTATCCCTAACTAGTGTGCTTACTGACGGCTGTCCCGGCATCAGAGGAGCGACATTCGGAAAGGGATTCAGTGAGAATGTTTAGATTCAGAGACGCCTGTTTTAGATCTTAACAGCTGCGGTGTGTCCGTGAGGAAGGTCGAGAATGCATTTTTATTCGTCCTCTAGAAACAAAAATACTGGGCTTATCAAACTCAAGTTTCTTCAGCTGCCTTTAAATTGGATTATTGATAAGCCTGGAAGATCAAGCACACACACAGCTGCAATAAAGGTGTGTGAGAGATCAGTCGGATCAGCAAATTGATCAATGAGACTGGCTTAAGACTAGGCTGGAACCGGATCAAGGTTGGTTTAGTGTAGGTTTTAAGCTTGTGTGGTCCTCCTGGCATCAGTATCCATGGCCTGTGTTCATCCTTCATTTAAAGTGCATCAAGTGGGCTAACAGCGCTGGATGCAACCCAACACAAGGTCATCAACCCAGTTTTCCCACTGCGTTTACAGCAATCAATACACACACACACACACCTCGCTCTCTCAGTCTCGTAGGTAGATTGTTTTGGCTCTGGCAGGATTCTTGAGTCTGGATATTCAGCCTTACTGTCCGTCTTCCAAACTAAATGAGATTCAGATATCTTTAGACCTGTAGCGCCAGGGCAGACTGTTCCAAAAACAGACAGTGAAGTGAAGAAGTGTGGAGTGCAGTGCAATAATACACTTGAATATACAGCAACAAATGTACGCTCTCAAAACATATGCTAAACCTTTGGTTATGAGAAACGTGACCCTGGACCACAAAACCAGTCGTAAGGGTCAATATTTCAAAATTGAGATTTATACATATTCAGTGTAAATGAATATTTGGCTGAGATGCAACTATTTGAAAATCTGGAATCTGAGGGTGCAGAAAAACCTAAATATTGAGAAAATCACTTTTGAAGTTGTCCAAATGAAGTTCTTAGCAATGCATATTACTAATCAAAAATTAAGTTTAATATATTTACAGTAGGAAATTTACAAAATATCTTCATGGAACACGATCTCTACTTAATATCCTAATGATTTTTGGCATAAAAGAAAAATCAATAATTTTGACCCATACAATGTATTTTTTTTTTTTTTTTTTTTTTGGCTATTGCTACAAATATACCCCAGCGACTTAAGACTGCTTTTGTGCTCCAGGGTCACAAATCTTGCAAACTATGGCATTAAAAGCATTAAAGGCGAGGCACTAAACAGATAAAGATGATTTCAGTATCTATTAATTTTAATATTTAAAGAGCTGGTCACACTTCAGTTCTTGTTCCATTGACTTCCATTCATTGGCAAGTTTCGTTTGCATTACAAAGTCCAAGTTTGGTGAACTCTTACCCTGCAAATTTGTAAAAAGACAATCAATAGAAGATTGATATGTCAACTTGTGATAACTTACTTGCTCAGTAAGATTCTCTTCAAACTGTTGCTCTGCCATGACAGTAAATAAACTGAAAAAAGAAAAAGTTTAAGCTAAAAATCGAGCTTCTATTTCCAGATGCACTTTGTATTTACGTGGAGTATGATGAGATATGATCAATACACTCGAAATCATCAGCACACACTCAGAACTATAGAAACGAACAGCTGCTGGTGCATCTGGATGCAGGTGAAGCAGCAGGAAACAGATGGACTCGTGGGTCTGAGTGGCTCTACAGGACGCAAACACAGAAACATTTAGATTCCTCACACACTCCTCCGCTCTTATTACACGAGCCTTCTGATGCGCGTCTCCAGAGAGCCTCTTTCCAATTATCTATCTGCTAGAGATTCATCTCTTTCCATCTCTCCCCCCGTCTATTACACCTCCACACATTCACTCACTCATTTCATCCACTGCCTCGTTACGGGGAGAGCTGCTGACACTTTCATTGAAGGACTGAACTTAGTATGTCACCTGGAAAAAAGGTGATAATGACAAATGTGTGTAACGATGAATAGAGCTCAAAACAATTCAGTTTCACTGTACCTGAACACACTTTAAAGGAACATGCCATTTACACAACTTTACGTTGTTCCAATCCTATATGACTTTCGTGGAACACAAAGAGATGTTTAGATTAATCTCAGTGAAAGACTAATGCAGCTGAGCTCCCAAAATGAGAAGAAAAGCACCTTAATGACTACGTTTCAAGTCAAATGAAAGCTTTTATGCAAGGCACCCAACAGGGTTTGTTGTCAGTGGTGTTGAGCACCATTGGTTTTTGTGTCACGTGACCTTTGCAATGCTAAGTTTGGCTTAGGAAGACTTGAAATATAGTGCACAAGTTGTATGGAAACACTAAAAACATTCCTAATTAGTATTTTTGTCTTATTTTATAATTTGTTTTTGTCTTCTCCAGTATAAATAGCTAAAAATTCTTAAACTAAGAAAATGAATAAATGCATCAAAATTAACTTTTTATATTTTACATTTTAAACAAGAAATAAATATCTGTCCATGGGGTTAGAAAAATGCACTTCAGTTTTTGAGTGTACACTGACCAAAATGATCAACAAATGCTTTTTTTTCCACTCAAAAACTGAAGTGTAAACGCTCAGATCAATGAGGCCTTCAACGAAACCATGTTAAAAAAGAAATACAAAACCTGTGCTAACTGAAAGAAAACAAGTTTACAAGAAAGATTGAATCTAAGATTTGGTAATAATGTAGCACATTAAGAGATTTGCAAGCAATTTTTAAAAAGCCTTTCATTTTTGACAGGAACACCAAATTAAGTAAAGGATTTTCAGCACAGCACATGGGTTAATTAGTATTTTTGTCTTTTCTAGTTAAAATAGCTAAATATTCTTAAATCATGATACATTTTTACTTCAATTAAGAGTGAAATTAACATAAAAGTGAAATGACACTGTAAGATAATATGTCTAGTTTTCTGAAAAACATATAAAAATGAATTGAGTTAATGCTTAAAACAAGAAAAATATCACTCCATGGAGTAAAATAATTAATTCTTAACTTAATAATTCAAAGGGAAAGCAGGTTAATTTAAACCCACTTAATTTTGATGATTATCACAAAACTAATAAAATGACAAATAATTATGAATACAGATAATGATCTTTTTTTTTATCAGAAAACAAGACTTAATATCTCAAGCAATTTCGTTTATCAAGTAAATGCATCGTGATTTAAGAGGGTTTTTTTATTTGTACATGAAAAGATAAAAACTATGCACAAATACAGACAAAAATACTAAGCAGTGCATATTCACTGCATCTTTTCGGAGGTTGTGATCATTGTAACATTCTTTAAAATTCCTCCATTTGTGTAGAAAAGGTCACTGTATTTGTGAACGTGAAGTATTGGAAGTGGATTTACAACAAGAAAGTATCTTGCACTCAGCTGCTTAATGTTTTGCTCTTCAGTGCATTAACTGAGTCGCTTGGCTTTAGTACAACAGAGAAAAACTAAATCTCTTAACTGCTTGGGGAGACGCCAAGGGCGGCAGATTGTTCCTGTAACCCCACTACTGAAAAAAAAAAAAAAAACAGGAAAGGGCCGAGGATTGAACCTTGAGGGCCCCCACACCCAGAGGAGATTTCTTTTATCGTCAGCTTTTATTAAGTTTTCTGGACAAACATCATGACCCACTCAATAACTCATGAGCGACCAGATGAAATGATAACGGCCAGCTAGCTTTGGTTAGAAACAATATTCTTCACTGCCAAACATGGCTCAAATACAGAGCAACAGCAAAGACTCGCCCTGGAGACAAAACGATCAGTCCCACAACAACTGAAGTTTGTGTTTGCGGAGGACATTAAAAGGAAAAATTGCCTTTCCTTTTCTCTGAACGGACCTCAGGTACTAAATCTAAGATATTAATATATATATTATGTTTATGCTTAAAAATTGGAAATAAAGACTTTGCCCATTGGCAGGTATATATGTAAATGATACTTGTTCTGGAAAACAAGACAAAATACTGAACTAAAAAGTGACTAATATTAATAAAAGCTTTGGAAGTATTTTTAATTGTTATTTCATATTAACTAATATAGTGAACTAACGTTAAAAAACGGAAACTTATTGAAAAGTGCTATCAAATAAATGTGAATTGCAGCTCAGTTTATATTAATGAGCTCATACTGAACTCATATTTGTTCATCTGAGCACAGTTTTGAGGAATACTTGAGATTTCTGGGGTCTTTTTTGGTACTTTTGTAAAGAAGATGGGTTTTTAAATCAGATAATGTAGATTAGTTGAAATAAGAGGCTGTGCGAATCGTCATTTTTTTAGGTCTTTAGGTGATACTTTAGTACAGAACTAATCTGAGTGAGTGCGGAGGGCTTGTAGAAACCACTTAAAAGCCCCCCAGAGGCTCATCCCCGGGATACGTCTGACGACTGCGGGGTTATTGGCCTCTGAATGCTGCTCCGCTCCTGTGACTTTGAGAGATCAGCGCTCTGTTCTAGATCACAGACATCGGCGGCTGAGCGAGAGACTTGGAAAGGGTCTGATGGTATCAGGTGTGTGTGTGTGTGTGTTGCTCAGGCACAATGAAATATCACGGCTACGCGGTTTTGATTGCTTTCTGTGGTTAATTCAAGCTTTGGATGAGCACACGTAGGAATAAAGATTATTTGATAGTGCTTCTTTTTGTAGTTTTTACCACACGTCTCCACTTTTTAAGAGCCATTTTGCCATGTTTGAAGATTCGCACTCGCGTCTCTCTTCAGCACTTTGCAATTTCGGTAGATGTTTTCGCTCGCCAGATTACATCTGTTTATTGTAACATTTTTTCATTTTGAAAGGATTTCACTGTTTTTGCTCCAGTTCTTCATATATGGCAGCATGTTGTAATTACACCATTAGTGTTGCTCTGAAAGGGAAATGAAAGCCTTCAAGCCAAAGAAATGGCATTAAAATGAAACGGCTGGAAATTTACATCCCAAACACACCGCACTGCTTCTAAAAGGCTTTCTGAAAACACTGCAGCCTTTGTGAAATTACAGTTTGCGATGTTAACAAAACCTCTCCTGTGGTTTCCGTCAGGTTTGTGTTTTATCTGTCGATCTGAGCTCTTCTGCTGTCGTTATATGTGGTCTTACAGTGAACGCTCTAATACTGCAGTGCATGAGAGGCTCTTAAAAACCAGCACCGATCCGGCAGAGACCCAGTTTTCCTCACAGCAGAATCTGCCTGTTCTGATTACCGTTTCAGTCCGGAGAGCAGGTACGGAGCGGTTTTGACTGAGAGTTTATTCCCGAGTGATCCAGCACTGTCACACTCAGAACCGGTCCTGGCATTTACATCTCCAGACAGCAGAACATCGCCCTGGGCCTGGAAAGTACCGCTTCCATTCTGGAGCTCGTGGAAGAACGACCTTGTTATTCAGGTGGAGCTTCAGCACTGTCTGAACTGAATCAGAACAGGGTCATTATCAGCATATAAATATATGATTTCACATTTATATTAAATAATCAGAGCAAATCCACAAATATATTCAAATACAAGAAAAAAAATCTAATTATATATTTATATTAATAATAATAATTATATATTTATAAAAATAATATCAATAATATAATTCTAGATTTTATATTGTTAATAATATAATTATTTTAACGAAAGAATAAGATTCATTTTCACTATAAGACCAATTTTAGTCATTTCAGTATGTTGTTTTACTGTATTCCACAAATTATTTATGTTTATTACATATTTTACGTTATATACAAAATCTCAAACTTACATTTGTCTTCAAATGTCAAAACAGGCAAATTTTTACAAAATTTAATTAATTTTATACAAAGAAAATTAAGCATATATTAGGACCTGCTTTGTGACTAATCAAATTCAAATTGCTGTAGCAATATGTGAAAATATTTTTAAATGATTGATTATTTATTTGTTTTACTGCGTTTTAATTTAAGATAATTTAAATGACAATTTATTTTAATTTAAAACATTTGTATTGCAGTTTTTTTTTTTTGGTAACAGAGAAGAAAATAATGTATTATATTAATTTAAAATCACCACTGATAATAACATGAATTACAAAATAAAATTTGAAAAAGGTAACTTTAAACAAATTACAGTAATTGGACTTCTGCCATGACATTATTTTCATGACAATTAAACACATTAACCCCAAAATTCATATTGCTGTATTGTGAAAATAATATTATAGCAAAGAAAATAATATATTACATTAATTAAAATCACCACTGACAAAAAAAAATACAAATTTAAAAGTGAGAAATAAAAATAAAACATTAGGATGCATTACAGCAATGAAAATTTTGGGGACAATGTGCTTAAATGTAATTAAATGCACACACACACACACACAAAAAATCTACATACATAACCTATTTCTCTATTTACTACGAAAAATTCAAATGAGAGAATCCGTGAAAAAAAGAAAGAGCATATTTAACATCACAGATATTTGGACATTTCAGCAGCTCAATTCGCTTCAGAGGACAGAACCTGTCAAAACATTTCATTATAAATATGAAACTAGAAATAACTGCCGCTTCAATATCATAACCTCATTTCCAGCTCTCTTTCTCTCTCTCTTCGTGTCGCTGAGATCTGACATGCACTGGAACGCAGTGCTGCATATATATACGTGTGTGTGTGTGTGTGTGTGTGTGTGTTTGACATCAAACTTCAGCCTTGAGGTCATATATATATTCTATGCATGTTGAAAATTTGCATCATACAGTGTCCGTAATGCAGAAATATTATGAGTATTCTGCCTTGCATATGTGTCATGCTGATGATGACCTTGTCTGTGGATCTTGACATCGATGTGTGTGTGTGTGTGTGTGTGTGTGTGTGTGTGTGTGTGTGTGAGCTGGCGGTTTTCCTTCTGTTCACACTCCACCATCACTCAGCAGTCAGCCAACCATAACCATAAAGCTGACAGCAGAGTGGAAGGGAACGCGCTGGGTGCTCTGGAAGCGTGTTCTGGAGTATGTGTGAGATATTCCCGCTGCTTTTCCCGCTCTCATCTCTGACAGGCAGGAAAGGGCCATCGGTCACACATGTGTCCGGTGGCTTTGAAGTGTTTTCTGCCGTGTTAGTGGTCAGGAGGGCTTCACTGGCGTGATTTTCCCCTGGAGAGCGAGGCGAGAATCACGGCGTATTCCTGGCGGAGAGCTTTCTGCTGATATTAAAGTGCTTTTCATGTGCCGTAATTAACCCACAACATCTGTAATGCTAAGAGACATTAATCGGACTTTAAAAGCCTGATTAACATTTTTTTAGTTTTTCAAGTAGAAAGTCAACATGAAATGGCATTGGCAACCTATTTTACTAATGTTATATGATGTATATTATAATAAAACTGGAAATTCAATTAGATTAAAAAGTAGGGCAGGACTTTACATTTACATTACATTTAGTTATTTAGCAGACGCTTTTATCCAAAGCGACTAACAAATGAGGTCAATAGAAGCAAACTAACTAACAAAACCAACAAAACGAGTCTCGGTTGGCCTAACTTTATCAAAACTTTAACTGATTGGAAGAGGGTTTCATGACGGAATTGCTATGAGAACTATGAATACATGATTAATCTCATGCAGCTAGTGGTGAATAAGTCTATATTTTGCATTGTGAAATTATTCTTCTCATAACAACTAAGCAAAAATATTTATTTAAATTGAACACTATTTAAATTAAAAAGTATTTAAACATCTTGGGAGTATTTACTGTACTGCTCTCAATAAATACAAACATACATAAACAAAGAGTCACCACTGAGAATAAGAGGGATTTCAAACAATCTTGTAAAAGTGAAATGTGCAGATGCATTACAATAATGCATAAGTAGGGAGAAATTAGCTTAAATGTCATTAAAATAAACTCAATACAAAAAAGTAATGCTTCTTCATTTCCTGTATGAAATGAAATATAATTATTTTAAGAAGCAAATATATATACTTTTTTTTTTTTTTTTTTTTTTTAACTGAACACTGAACACTAGTATTACAAATAAAAAAATAAAAATAAAAAAATAGTATAAATAAATAAATGAGAACTAATAAATATTTTTTTTTAAATAGTCACCATTGGGAATAATGAATTGTATTTATTAGAAATTGTATTTGCAAAAAAGTTATTTAAACTGAACACTAGTTTTATAAATAAATTACAATTAATACTTTTAGTAAAAATAAATATTAAAATTTTTTATTTTATTTTTATATCCAGAAAATATTTATATCCAGAAAATATCCAGATGCATTACAATAATGAGAATTTGGGGTAAATTAGCTTAAATGGCATTAAAATAAACTCTCAGCACAAAATAAGCTTCATTTTCTGTAGCAAATGCAAGTAAACAAATTCTTATTTCTTTCATTTTGATTTTAGAGTGAAATGTGACTTGGACTTCTTGTAATGAGATTCACTCAAATAGTTATTTGACTGCTGCTCATCAGTATTATTGCAAAGGAAAAAAAAAATTGATAATGAATTTAACAAATAAAGACATTTTTATTTTAACATTTATTTTAGAAGAAAAATGTTCAACAAGACCAGGAAAGTAAATAGGGTCAATTTAGATGTCATGTTGACTTGAAGTGATTGTCACATCAGTTATAATGAGGTCTGAAACGGTAAATCACACACACACACACACACACACACACACACACACACACACACACACACACACACACACACACACACACACACACACTCCTCTCGAAAACTTTGAAGATTTATAACACTCGTCGACTGACTTTACAGACCTGCAGCGGTTTTACATCACCATGTTACAGCCGTGTGTGTGTGTGTGTGTGTGTGTGTGTGTGTGTGTGAGACAGCGCTTCGACTGTGGCGTTTGATTGAGAATGTCTGCTCTGCGTTTCGATGGCAGCCCCAGTGCATGCTGGGATTGATTGAGCTGTCCCTGCGCCCCCCCAAACCTGTCAGCCGCTGGAGTTATGACATCATCAGGCCCCTCATAAGGCTCTCCATTGTTTTGAAATGAAAGAACATCAATTTCCTGCCCAGTGAAGCCTACGGGATGATTTGTGGCTGCTATTATCCTGCCAATGTGTGGCGAGAGCGCAAAAATACGGACTCTGAGAGAGAGAAGGAGAGATGAGGAAAGCTGCCGTCCTATTCTCCGTCTAATCACCTGAGACAGGTAACACCGCTGCATACCTGCAACATCCGCATAAGCAGCGGCCCCTAAAGCAATTTAGACTCACAAGACACTTAATAGTGAAAATTCTGTCATTCTCACTCAACCCGTATTGACTTCCTCTCTTCTGTGGACTACAAAAACCAGAGAGTTGCAGAGTCAGTGCTTATTCACAACGGAGACAGATGCTGTCGAGCTCTGAAGAGGATAAAAAACACCATAAGAATATAATTTAAATATTTCATTTTAGATTACATTAGTACAAAGCCAATGAATGAACTTCAGAATCATCTAAAAGGAAAATATATATATATATATATATATATATATATATATATATATATATATATATATTTATATATATATATATATATTTTTTTTTTATAAAACAAGTTTTTTTAAGCTCACCAAAGCTACATTTATTCAATCAAAAATACAAAAATGTGTAAAAATTTTGAAATATTATTACTATTTAAAATAGCCGTTTTCTTTGTAAATATCTGTTAAAATATAATTTATTTCTGTGATGCGCAGCTGTATTTTCAGCATCATTACTCCAGTCTTCAGTGTCACATGATCTTCAGAAATCATTCTAATATGATGATTTGCTGCTCAAGTAACATTTCTGATTATTATCAATGATGAAAACAGTTGCTGCTTCATATTTTTGTGGAATAAAAATATATAATATTTTTAATATTTAATATTTTTATTCAGCAAGGACACATTCAATCGCTCTATAGTGAATATCTGTATATATAAAAGTGCATTTAAGATGCAGATGGTTGACCAGTCAATGCATATACAGAAGATGCTCTAGATTTCATATGAATTTTCAGCTGTTTTTCCATGTACTGTACTTTCCATTCTACTGTAACCAGGACTGACATCAATATCAAACCTGGCTGAAGTACCATATCAGCGAACAGTGAAGGGGAGGATTTTAGTCAAATAATAACTTGAATTTTGGTATTTTCTTCACATAAAGTACTTTTTTAACTTCCGAAGACTTAAAAATAAAGCTTCTGAATCATATAGATCACTTTAATTTGCCATTTTTGTATCTTGACAGCCCAATACACAAAGACTTCACACTGTACTTTGTGCAATATCTCCTCTTTCCACAGAGGAAAGTCAGTCATGCAGTTTTGGACTGACATGAGGGGGAGAAAATGATGGCAGAATGTCATTTTTGGTCGAAGTGTCCAAATATTCCTGGGTGCACTGTACCTAAACACCCACCTAGCTCTCAAACGGGCAGCGGCTGGCTGTCCATGTTTCTCGACGGGCTTTAATCTATCAGCGCACCTCAGAAAGTGCTGAACGAGGCGGAAAGTTTCATCAGGGTAGTTGCTGTCTTGGTGATACAGTGAGATCAGCTTTTCATACCAAAATGAGAATTTCACTTTTTCAAAGGCATAGCCGTAAACTTTCACCCAGAGATTCACACACACGCACACACACACACACACACACACACACACACTCCGGCATGCATCGGCACACACTGGTCTCTAAAGAGTTGGTGCTTATATTAAGAGTGCACTTTCGAGGACGTTCGGTGTTCTCCGGTCACACCGCGTGAGGCCGGACAATAGCGTGAGTTATCAGACAGACACAGAACGCTCTCGCACCTGAGTGCTGATAAACACGCAGCACGCAGGATTAATCCCGCCGCAGACACGCGACACGGCTCGAGAATCCGCTGTTTTGTTTGCTGGTCACCGCTGCTCCCTGCATACTGATGAGATATTGTTGTCTAGTTGATTCTTTCGGAGGAAGTGAAGAATCAGACGCTTCTGTGTGCACGAGAGCATGTGTTCTCTGTATTTCAGCACCGCGTTCCGGTCCAAAGTCCTCAGTTTCCCAAAACAATATCAAACTGAAATACATCTAGAGAGCATAAAATGATCAGAAAGACAGGTGTGACGCTGGAGGTAATTTCCAGACAGTTAATATGTTATTTGTTTGCATAATTGTTGGTTTCGGTTGAGTCTAGGTTATAAATCAATGAAAATTATAGCTTATTATTATTATTATTTAATTTTTTATTAATTTTGCACTGATAATCCATGCATTTAAGTGTGAGTGCTTGGTAAGAACATTGCAAATGTGTTAATAACTAAACTAGTTTTTTCTTTTCTTTTTACTTTGTAATATTTCTGTGGAAACCCTGAAACATTTTTGCAGGATTCTTTGATGAATAGAAAGTTCAAAAGAACAGTGTTTATTTGAAATAGAAATCTTAGCATTATAAATGCCTTTACTGTCACTTTTGATCAATTTGAACCATGCTTTATGAATAAAATGTATTTTTTTTTTTTTTTTTTTTTAACTTTTGAATTGAAGTACATGACACTTTCCACAAACATATTCGCAGCACAACTGTTTTCAACATTGCTAATAATCAGAAATGTTGATTTCTGAAGATCATGTGACTCTGAAGACTGGAGTAATGATGCTGAAAATTCAGCTTTAATCACAGAAATAAATTACAGTTTAACATATATTCACACAGAAAACAGCTATTTTAAATTGTAAAAATATTTCACTATTTTTACTGTATTTTTGATCAAATAAATGCACCCTTGGAGAGCAGAAGAGACTTTTGTTCACAGTTTAACTAAGTTTAACTTACTCAGCAAGATGCTTTTTCAAACTGCTGCTCCACCTTAACAGTAGTTGATCTGAAAGAAGAAAAATGAAAATCAGAAAAACGAAATATAAAAAATGTATGCAAATGCTATGGCAACGTTTAGAATGCATTAGGTCATGAAATGTGCATATACAGTATCAGAATAATGCAAATTACACTTGCACAGCTAGAAACATCTGTGCTCACTTACAAAGTATATTTCGGGCCAAAAAGGCATTTTGTAATTTTGCATTGGGTTCAGTCCTGAAATCTGACATCAGTGTGAGTCGAATCAGGTCACACGTCTCATTAATAAGCAGATCTCTACTCAGAATTAACTTTGAATCACAGACACAATAAACTTCCCAAATAATTCAACACAATAATCAGAGATGTCAGACAGCAGCTTTAATCCGTCATCTCTTCCAGCTGTTAGTGTGTGGGATGGTGCGTTGACTTTTAATTTTAGGGTAATGTGGCAGCACATTAGAATCTCGTTAATGCTCATAAAAAAAAACATACGAAAACGTCTTGTCACACTTGAGTCGTGATTGAAAAATCTTTTGATCTAAAAGCTTCTGCTAAAACACTTTAAATCAGTTCTGCAGACTAACTGTGCCTACATTTTAATGAAAACAATGGTACTGTAAATGGCGTATTGTGAAGGAAACTTCTGCAGCGTACAAGTTCCTCCTTAAATAGTGTTCAAAAATATCCCAGGATGCACCTGATGAAGTTGGTTGAGGAATGTCAAGAGCGAGCAGAGCTGGAATCTAGACCAAAAAAAAAGCAGCTCAAATATAAGTAAGTTTTCATTTGTATCACATATTTCGATCACTGCATCACTCCCACACAACTAATATTTTATTATAGAGAAACTATTATAATTTTTCATCATATTTTGAATTAGCTTTTTATTTTTAATTTTATATTTTACATTATTTAATTTTAGTTTTACGTCTATATAGTTTACATTTTATTTCAGTTTTAGTTATTTTAGTACTTTTTTTATGTAAGGTAATGTGTATATTTAATTTTCATTTTAATTAAAGTTTTAATAGTTTTGTTGTGTATTTTTGCCATTTTTATTAGTTCTTTTTAATCATGCCTATATAGTTTTTTATTATGTATATTTTATTATTAGCACATTAAGTTACTCTTGATAAAAAAAAATAGAAATTATTATTGGGCAACTAGCTGAATTTTTATTTTTGAATGGTTTTACTTTATTTCAGTTGACATTTATTTTATTTCAAGTAACAAAAATGTTTTCTATATATTTTTTTGTTTTAGTTAACTACAGTATAATAACCCTGTCCCAGATTTCTATTTGTGCGATTTCAGAGTTAACATTTTAATACTATTCAAAAATGTAACTCAACATATAACAGAGACATTAAACTGAACAACAGACCTCACATTCTCTACGAGTGTTTAGACGTGCAGTTGTATTTGTTCATCTGTTCATCTGAACGGAGCTGTTTGTTGTGGGTTAAATAGAAGGCCATTTCCTAGTAACCTCTGGTTAACCCACATTTCTGCTCCCGAGTCTATCTGGGATCTTCCCTGCTGCGGAAAGTCTTGCAGAAGAAACGGCTGCTCCCTGCAAATCTTTCATTGTTGATTTAATTATGTCTCGCAGAGCAATCCCTCGACCCTGACCCCGCTCTCAAACACACACACATACACACACACACGCTGAGCTGCTGGAGACCAGTCAAGGTTCCTCTAGCTGTTGTCTAACAATACTGACACAATCATTCTGTTTATTCACTATTGCCAACGATAGAGTCTTCATGTCATGGGAAACAGATTTCCAACAAAGAGTTCGTTCTACTAAGGGAAACATTTCGTAACTCCGCCGCTCAAAACCTCCTCTCCGGTTCTAAATGAGCATTTATTGAAACTAAACTGTTCATTCTGAACCTTTTAAAGTTTGGAATATTAGGATTTTTTTCTCTTCTGCTCACCAAAGCTGTATTTAAAAATTGTGAAACAGAACTGTTTTCTATGTAGATATCTGTTAAAGTGTAATTTATTTCTGTGATCAAAAGTCTTCAGTGTCACATGATCTTCAGAAATCATAATAATATGTGACCCTGGAGCACAAAAGCAGTCTTAAGTCTCTGGGGTATATTTGTAGCAAAATTATAGATTTTTCTTTTATGCCAAAAATCATTAGGATATTAAGTAAAGATCATGTTCCATGAAGATATTGTGTTAACTTCCTACCATAAATATAGTAAAACTTTATTTTTGATTAGTAATATGCATTGCTAAGAACTTCATTTGGACAGCTTTAAAGGTGATTTTCTCAGTATTTAGATTTTTTTGCACCCTCAGATTTTCAAATAGTTGTATCTCGACCAAATATGGTCATATCCTAACAAACCATACATCATTGGAAAGATTATTTATTTAGCTTTTCAATGATGCACAAATCTAAATTTTTAAAAACTGACACTTATGACTGGTTTGTTGCTCTAGGGTCACAAACGCAGATTTGCTGCTCAAGAAACATCTCTGATTATTATCGATGTTTAAAAAAAAAAAAAAACCAGAAAGTGGTTATTTATAAATTGTAATAATACAGCACAATATTAATGTCTTTACTGTGTTTTTGATCAAATAAATGCAGCCTTGGTGAGCAGAAGACTTCTTTCAACAACATTAAAAGCGATGTTCATGCTCATGCTTTTGTGTAATAATGATCTTTCTGAGCACTCAATTCTCACTCTTGACATCAAGGATGCCAAATCTCTCCTAACTAAATCAGAGGAACAGATGTGATTCGGGATGAACTGTCATTTAACCAGTTCCTGTGCGGAGAAGCACTTGCTCGGTCACGGACAGATGTCAAGGACTTCAGGCTATCATCTAGACTAATATCTGTCTAAATGGGTTTCATGGTCAAGTGAAGGGTTTCCATCTTTATTTATCACCACTCGCCCAGGCAATGGTGTCATAAAGCAGCATGCAATATCACCATCACCAGTGTCACTAAGGTTTCTACTGAGGAGAAGGGTCTCGCTCAAGGCCACGGTGGTGATTGTGCATGGCTCGCCCCTCAAGGGGTCAAACCATCAGCCTTCTGGTTACCAGCACTGAGCTTTAACCATTACACCGCATCCCATAACCTGGCCCAGAGCAGATGTTGCCATGGTGATGCCCTGCACTGAAAACTGCGCCAGTGTTGTGACATGCAAAATGCTAATGAAGGCCAAAGTCACCTCATTAACCCGCAAATGTTCCCGCGCTAACAACAAGACAACGGTTTTTCTTAGCAAGCCACTTGGGCAGCATAATGCATCAAAGGATGACTTTTTTATTTATATATAAAAATATGCATATGTACTAGAGTTTTTGATATATTATAAAACTGGCAACACAAAAAGTCCTCCCCCGGTCCATTCAGAACATCTACCTACAGCTCATTAGCATATGATGCCCACATTTGCATATCAAGAACTATGCTGGAACAGGTTATAGATTAATAAAAGGGCTTATTTGCATATGGAACTATTAAAGGTACAGTAGCAAAAACAGTCTGTTTAATTACAAGGAAATTTGGTCATCATTTACTCACCCAAACCTGTACGAGTTTCTTTCTTCTGTGATAAGTTAAGTCTGTATGAGTTAAATTCTTCTGTTGAACACAAAAGAAGATATTTTGAAGAATTTTGGTAACCAGACAGTTGACGGTAGCTATTGAGTTTCATAAAATGGAAAAAAAAAAATACTATGAAACTCAATAGCTACCGTCAACTGTTTGGTTCGCAAAATTCTTCAAAATATCTTCTTTTGTGTTCAACAGAAGAATTTAACTCATACAAGGTTGAGGGTGAGTAAGACTCTTCATTTTTTGGTGAGCTATCCCTTTAATTCATGCACTATAAAAAGATCATCAGAGTATGTTTTAGCATAAAATACTACTTTAGTTTGTCATGTTTAATTCAATGTTCTACTTGCCATTTGTGCAGTTGTTTAGGGAAATTACTAGCAATATCTGAATGTAAATTGTTTATACACCAATGTTATTTGTGACCCTGGAGCACAAAAGCAGTGTTAAGTCGCTGGGGTGTATTTGTAGCAATAGCTAAAAAAAACATTGTATGGGTCAAAATTATCAATTTTTTTTAATGCCAAAAATCATTAGGATATTAAGTAAAGATCATGTTCCATGAAGATATTTTGTAAATGTCCTACTGTAAATATATCAAAACTTCATTTCTGATTAGTAATATGCATTGCTAAGAATTCATTTGGACAACTTTAAAGATGATTTTCTCAATATTTAGATTTTTTTGCACCCTCAGATTCCAGATATTCAAATAGTTGTATCTCCACCAAATATTGTCTGATCCTAATAAACCATACATCAATGGAAAGCTTATTTATTCATTTATTTTTATACTATTTGAATGTGCAGAATATAGGTTTTTTAAGCAATGCAAACTCTGATGTGGTTAGACGGACTGCTGATTATTATCTACACGTCAGGTGGAGAAACCGAATGACTTCTGACAATTCTTTCATGTGATTGATGAGAATATTCCTATTTAATTATTCCAGGCATTGCATTGACTTCCTCTCTTCACCATAGGAGCCGCTCCTCAAGAGGAAGGTCAAGGAGGGCAGTTTTAATTGAGTGATAAAATGGTCTGTATCTGTGTGTGAAATATAAAGACTAGGGACAGGGAAATGAGTAATTTAACGTTTCTGATTCCACTAATGATTCTTTTGTTCCGATTCAGTGAGTCACTGGATTGATTCAGACTGTGAACTCTTGAGTGTGTCTGAAAGATTCACTACAATGAATCAGACTCATAAGAATCATTTGTTCGTAAACTGGTTTGGAAGAACCGTTGTTGCGTCCAAACATCATGAAAAGCATTCAGGTCCGGTATTTATTATTTATTAGAGTAAGAATTAACATATGATTGTGACACACAGCACGATCTGAGCATGAGCCCCGCGTCGAGAGGTTTGGTTTGGGATTTACAAAACATTGAGCGACTGTCAACAAGCGCATGGCACGCACTCTCCGGGGGACATATCAACACACACACACAAACACACTTAAATACCTCCGAGGGTTAAAGACAATATAAAACTTCTCGCAGGACACAGTCTGCATTAATCTGAGCAACACAAACCATTACGCTCACACGTTTGTGTTTACTTTCAAAGACTTCAGGGACAAATTTGTCCTCAAAAGCGATCTAAATCTGACAAATGTCCCTTTGGGTATATAATAGGACGTCCTTTATAGGAAAAACCATTCGTACATAAAATAAATTATGTATTTATTTTGAAAAATGCATTTCTTTTAGGGGTACATGCCGCAAACAATTTGTCTGTCTAACTGAATGTGAAAACCGACTTGGACCAATAAGCATGAAACCAAGAAACCACAAAATAAAAAAAACTCAAAGAAAAACTCAAATTGACAAGGAGGGGATTGATTTTATAAGTGATTTATTATCAGTAATAATGCACTTTAAGAATGATGCACTATAAACGCCTCTCGTAATGATTTCTGGTAGCCAGTTTTGGCTTGGATAATGCATTTGTGCAGAGAGTGTGTGCGTGCTTGTGCATGTATCATGACAGATTGTTTATAGATTTCAAGGTCCGGCAACCTTCTTAAACGATTTCTCCATCTCTCAGTCCCAGATAGAAAGACTGAAAGAGAGACAGACGGTTGTGATCTGTTAGGTGGGAGTCACTCGAGAGACGCGGTTTGCGCAGACGCAGGCTTTTTAATTGGTTTCATTTGAATGACTGTAAAAGCCACTGCGTTATTAGATTATATTTATCCCCGCAGCGCGGCTGCTTACATCAGCGCTGAAAGAGAGATTAATGTGCAGAATTTTAAACTGCGCTTTAATATTCCATCCAGATTTATCCAAACAGCTGCGTTGAGCCACTCAGATTGAGCTCTGTGCAAAGAAGATTTACCGCCATTACATATAAAAACTGCACCACGGCTCTTCAAGGGTTCAAAAAACCCTTCAATCCGTTGATTACCAGAGAAAATGCCTTCAGCTTGTCACTCACTCAGTTTGTAAAAGCACAGAACAAATGCGTTTTGATTAATGCAGGAAGCTCAAATGTGCATCTTCAAGCACTTACAATAATTGTTCCATACAAAACAAAGTGTTTTATTTGAGCTGCAAAGTGTCTAAATCATTTTTTTTTTTAGTGGTGGGACTGCTGTAAACAAATTTGTTTTTGAAATCATTTTCTATGGGAATTACGCCACAAGTGCTGTCCGTACGGCTTAAGTTGCATTGAACCCAGAACATTCCTCCACCGAAGCGTTGAACGCAAGGCGCTTTTTGAAACAGTGTTTACACAAAACAGCAATGCTACCTGAAAGAAAACAGCAGACCGGCGTCTTTTAATGTCCAGGCAACCACAGCCACATGTTTCACCTCCAGTGAAAACACTTCATCGCTGACATTAACAAGAGCCCGACATTCCCAACATCAAATTCCACACGTTCACCAAAAGACCATGCAACATTTCTGAGCACATTCCTGGCAGACGTGTTACATTAGAAGACAAATCACAGATGAGATCCCTTCAGTGTCTCAAATGCTTCTGTTTGCTGTTTACTGGTTCTGGGATCTTTCTCAACCACGTCTCAAACTGTGCTCAGATTGACCAAGACATGATCTCGATATGAACTCTAATCAGCATCTTGTGCTATCCAATAGAAAAGGTCATTCTTTTCTGAGTCAGTGCATTGGTTGGTTTGGTTCACCAAATGAGTGATTTGTTCGTGGACTGGACTGAATCAGTCTGAGAAGTTAATGACTCCTCAACTCAATGAGTCAGTCTAAGCGCTTCTCGACTGTCCGTTTCAGACACGTCTGACTCTAAATGAGCCGGGAACCATCTGTATGGGTGCTTTGGCTGCAAATCTGTAATGCAGCACGTCTAAGAGCTCCCGAATATTTGTCACAGTCATATTCAACACGCAGGGAAAGCCCAGACCCGGGACATTATGGAGTATGAACATTAATCTCAATTAAGTTGCAAAAAACTGGGACACATGAAGTGCAATACACATAACGCCCTATAATTAATATACTTTAATTACATTAAAACTTATTAAACAGCGGCGTGTGCCTACATATGGCTTTATTAAAACATGTTAGAGAATATAATACGCCATAGCAGACATTAGCGACAAGTAATTAAATAAAGAAGAAAATTGTTTGTTTTTTTAACAGGTAATTGAAAGAGTGTCAGACTATGAGTCAGAATATCATTATCTCTTGCCTTTCAAAAGTGTAGTGATCTTGATTTTAAGTGTCAAATTGAACAAATTTAAAGCTATTAATTAACTAAAACTAAAACCATTAAAAAAAACTTTTTTTAACTACTTGAAATAAAATAAATATTAACTCAAAGCCAATAAAATATTAAACTATTTTTAAATAAAATGAATAAAACGATTATAAAACGATTATATACTAGATGAAACATACTAAAAACTAAAATACTAAAATACTAAAAAAAAAAAAAAAAAAATTCTTTCAAATAGTTTAAATTAAATTTTAATTAAATTTGAATTTAAAATGAATATATAATATATGGAATTTAGAAAAATTCAACTATTCTATTTCTATTTTATGACAACAGAAAAATAAACTCTATATAAATTATTTTTTTTTTACTACTAATAGATTACATTTATGCAAAATGTCACTTTTCATTTAAAAAGCTATGTTTCTGAAAATAAATGGCTGTTACATAAAGTATATTTCATCCAAATAACACATAAAATAAGCAGAAACAATATAAAAAAAAATACATGCAACCAATTAAGTAGAAAAGTGAGAATATATTGTGTAGCCAATAATTGGACTCTCTCTCTACAAATATGCATTGTATGCATATTATAATGCATCTCTAGTGAGAGGCTTGAAAGCGAGAGCAGCAGAGAGATTCATTTGTGAGTGTTTGTGTTTAATAAACCCAAAGGGAGTGAATATTCCAAACTGGATGTTACCCAAGCCTCACTGTGCCCTTCACAATGTCACTGTCTGCACATCATTGTGAATCGCGCACACACACACACGCACACACACACACACAAACACACACACACACACACACACACAAATGTGCTCAACTGTTAACTCTTGAGATACTGTATAAAATGTGCATGTCATAAAAACCTCTTATTAACAAGACAAAATCAGCTGCGTGTAAAAGTGAGGTAGGATGTTTCTCCTGAAGGCACAGAGGCTGTCATCACACACACACACACACACACACACACACACGCTCCAGACCTGCTGCTCAGGTCCAGGTGACAGTGTTTCTCTGAGACATTCATAATGGATGAATCCATCCACACACACTTTATATTGCAGAGAGAAAACTGAATTCAAGTACTGTATATGATGACACACACACACATCAGATGTTGGAAACATAAACAAGAGTTTCCTTCTACATTACACAGCAAGCTACATCATTTATTATTTGGTAGTATAGTGGTTCACATGTACTGTAAGTTGCTCTGCCTGTGTAGTCAGGTGTTCACTATCATTAAGCAGATTTACAGAGACAGTACATAAACATACACAAAGTGTTGGATAATTTAATGAAACATATTCTGAATCTTTTACCACAGAACGAATTACTAAATGCAATTATCATATGAAAAAGTCATCATGTTAACAAGAGAGGAGATATGCATGCTAATTTGCATAATTTCTACTCTCCACTACGCTGATTACAGGATAGTAGTAAGCATTTGCATCTAACTATATTCACTACTTTATTGCTTTCATTTAGGTTTTCATGCATTCAGCTTCACATTTCTACAACTAAATAAGTAAATCGCACACTTCTCTCTGGTTGTAGGTAATATTCACTGAAAATTGCAGACTTAGGTTGCATCTGAAATTGCATACTTCCCTATTTTATACACTGAAAAACATTATTTTTTAAAGTTTATTAGAGCACGTTTTACAAGAAAATACTATATCAGTCTTTAATTAATTGCGACGTTTACTTGAAATTTCCAAGTAAAAACGGTTTCTATACCAATTATTTATTTATTTTTTTTTTTTTTGATAAGTTTGACTTTGTGGGACCATTTTTAAGATTTTTTTAAATTAAGATCATTTCTACTGTTGTCTTCTTCAGCTGTAGACATCTTTATATTTGTAGAACATTTGAGATGTTCTCCTGAACGGTGTGTGTGTGTGTGTGTGTGTGTGTGTGAGAGGCCGTATTGATTTCTGTGACAGCAGTAGATTGAGGAGCTTGTAGTGACATGGTCCTCTCATTGCCGGCCTGATGGAAATGCTGCAGGACACTCGGCACAGCAAAAACACACCCACAGGTCACTTCACACACACTGATGGTCAGGGAACACCTGCAGCTGTCAATCAGAGTCAAACACAACAGATCACATACAGAATCACACCCACACTTGCTTCAGTCCGCCAGAAAAATCCTCATTCAGCTCACAAGGCTAAAGATATGGCAAAGAAACCAGAGATACGATAAGAGAACAGAAAAACTTACCCTGAGTTAAGAAAACAAACTTTAATACTCAGTGTTAGTATAGACACAAACAGCACAAATTAGCACGTGCATGTGACATGATGCAAATGAAATATGCATGAAAGCTATTTTCACAGCAGTAAATAGATTATTAAAGACATGAAATGTGAGCAAACACACGTAAATATAAATGTGCTGGTCTAAATATGGATTATTCTGTGCAACTGAGCTCCTTGCTTGTTCATGCATCTAAATGTAGTGTGTGTGCATCAGTGAATGACGTGGATGGGTTTTTGTGCTGAAGAAAAGACCGTGTGCACGTCAGATTCTCGTTTTAGAGAGCAGAGGAGGAGGAACACTTTCTCTCTCTTGCTGCTAAGCGTTCGGTGAATGAACGGCGTATGATGTGCTCCTGATGGCAGCCGACTCACATTCACCAAACACACACACACACACACACTCAGTGGGGTTAAGAGGGTCTGGTAAGGAGTGTGTGTGAGGTTTTAATCAAGTGCGAGGACAGATTTATCACAAGCAAGTGAGCTAAATCTGACAATGCTTATCAATCTGACACCGATATATCGTTATATATGTGTTTTAATCTCATAGAATTAGAATGATTATGACAAATTTATAGTTACAGTTATCATTAGTCCTTGGTGTGAATGGACCTTTATTTACACTAAAGCTCAAAAGTTTTTAATAATTATGATTTTTGATGTTTTTGAAAGACGTTCTGCTCACCAAAGCTACATTTATTTAACTAGTGATAGTACAGTAATATTGTGAAATATTATTATAATTTAATATAACTGTTTTCTATTTGAATATATTGTAAAATGTAATTAATGGGAAGTCGTGGCCTATGGGAAGTCGTGGCCTAATGGTTAGAGAGTCGGACTCCCAATCGAAGGGTTGAGAGTTCGAGTCTCAGGCCGGCAGGAATTGTGGGTGGGGGAGTGCATGTACAGTTCTCTCTCCACCTTCAATACCATGACTTAGGTGCCCTTGAGCAAGGCATCGAACCCCCAACTGCTCCCCGGGCGCCGCAGCATAAAATGGCTGGCCACTGCTCCGGGTGTGTGTTCACAGTGTGTGTGTGTGTGTTCACTGCTGTGTGTGTGCACTTCGGATGGGTTAAATGCAGAGCATGAATTCTGAGTATGGGTCACCATACTTGGCTGAATGTCACGTCACTTTCACTTTTTTTTGTCACTTTCTTTAATTCCTGTGATCAAAGCTGAATTTTCAGCATCATTACTCCAGTCTCCAGTGTCACGATTCTTCAGAAATTAACAATATAAATGTCTTTACTGTCACTTTTGATCAGTTTAATGCATCTTTGATGAATAAAAGTATTATTTTATTTTTTCGACATCTTACCCCAAATTTGAATAGCGGTGTATCCAAACAAATGTTTTCAACATTGATAATAATCAGAAATGTTTCTTGAGCAGCAAATCATCATATTAGAATGATTTCTGAAGATCATGTGACACTGAAGACTGGAGTAATGATGCTGAAAATACAGCTGCGCATCACAGAAATAAATTACATTTTACAATATATTCATATAGAAAACATTTATTTCAATTAGTAATAATATTTGACAATTTTACTGTATTTTTCATCAAAATAAAAAGTCTTGGTGAGCAGAAGAGACTTCTTTTACAATCATTACAAAATCACAATTATATTAAACTATTGACCGGTAGTGTATCAATAGCTTGCAGACAAAATTGCCAACGAAGAAGTGGATGGAAAGTCCCCACCATGACAGAAAAACAAACATGCGCATGTGTGTGATTGTAATGAGTTGCTGACCTCTCTCGGATCACTTCACTTTCTCCTTTAATTAGGTTTGAAATGTCAAGAAGAAACTTCTTTCTGTCTTGGTTACTCTTTATGTGAGTGTAACTGATGCTCATTCTACCGAAGTCTGTGCTTTACCCAGTTTTAATTTAGTTGCAAACGTGAATGGAGTAAAACATGAAAAATGAAACAAAGACAGAATGCTTCTGTCTTCTTAATTAATCAACATTTTTTGCATCCTAGCAACATCTCATTAAGGTGTCACAGCAGTTTCTGTGTAAATGCAAGTGTAGAGTAATTAAGACTAAAGAGGAACCAGTCACGAGTCATTAGTCATTAGTGTTTAAGTCAGTATACAAAGTCCTACATACAGTTTAACACACACACACACACACACACACACACACACACACCTGCTGTATCTGCTGACTGCAGCAAAATCCAATCCAACACCATTTAACACACAGCAGACAGCAGTTCAAATTCAACATGAAGCCTGTCCACAACCTATTTTACTTGACTTCACCTTAAGTGACATGTCCAGTGAAATAAGACATTCAAGGAGAAAGGAAGAAAACGCATGAAATAGAGGAATTACATCTGGTTTATACAAGTGTCACTATATGAAGGTGGTTGAAAAATATCTAATTAGCTGCATGTTGAAGTTAATAATTTAATATATTTTTTTAAATAGTTAAATTGTAATACAGTTAATATTAGGTTTAATTTAGACTCAGTGTTATTTTAGCATCGAGATGCTATTACAGATTTAATTTAAAAAAAAATCCATTTTAATTTTATTTTAAGTTTTAGTACTTTGTGTGCTAGTCGCTTTTATTACTTTTTTAATGTAGTAATGTCCAGTAATGTCTAGTAAATAAATATAATTTTTATTCATTTTTATTTCAGTTTTAGTTAAATTAAATAAAAATGGGAAATGTTTCAAATCAGTTTGCATTTTTTAATATTCCATTTCAGTTAACGCTTATTTTATAAATGATTTTAGTTTTATTCTTAAGTATAATATCCTTGTTTTTTATATTTTTATTTATTTTTTTATTATTTATGATTTTATTTTTTAGTAAATACGTCTATATAGTTTTATTCATTTTAGTATTTAAGTATCATTGACATAATATTATAGTTTTATTTAATTTTATAAATTAGTTTTTTTATATTTAGTTTTTTATTTTAATTTTAGTTTAAGATTTAGCAATTTTGTGTAATTTTTGTTAAAAAAAAATTATATGTCTAGTAAATATATATATTTTTAATTAGTTTTTAGTTTTGGATTTTTGTCATTTATTAGCTTATTTTATTTTTTAGTAAATATGTCAATTATTCAGCTTTAATTTTAGTTATTTTCAAATGACACTAAATGAAAATGAGGAATGTTCCTTTGACAAATAGCTGAAAATAAATTATTACATTTTTTTTATATTTGATTATGTTTTAATTTATTAACTTATTTTATTTCAAGTATCAGAAATATTTTTAAGGTTTTAGTTACCAATAACCTTGGCTAGAGTATCGCTTTAGTAATGATGCTGCCTAAGAAGGGTGATACTTGTTTAGGCTCACTAGGTCAGTGTGTAGGACCCTGAAGATGCTGCTCTTACTGTATGTAAAATACATGATTTATACAGAATTTCACCTCTCTACAATCTCACTGCTAGATTGCATCACACAAACCCTGAGGTTGCAAACGGTTTCAGTATAATGCATTACAGCGTATAAACCATGACGTTATGTACTTTAATGGACTATAACATCTGAAACAAATAAATATGAATAGACTCGAATTATAACTGTAGTTAATATTATTTGTAATATACGATGTGGCGTATAATAAGGAACTGTAAATGCCTCCAAAACACCTTTATACTGTATAATATATGCATTCCTCTCTGCGTTGCGTGGCCTGAGGGTCTGTTGAAATGATTTGGAGCAACCTGGCTCTATGTGTGCGGAAAATACGACAGGAAAATGAAACCTGTACGTCTGATGAACGTGGCCAATGATTTCTGAGCTGATAGTACGTGATGGATTGAATCAAGACTACGCTACGAGAACAAAAAATGCGGGATATTCCTGAGCTGGTGTTTGTGAAGCCGTCTATAGCTTCTGAAACAAAATTAGAGCAATGTTTTATTGTGCACCAGCTATAACACACTCTTATTGTTTAGGGGATTACTGTATCGTATTTCAGCTTGCTTGTTTTAAACGTGATTTGAGTACAGAGCGAGTTACATGCAGAAGTTTAAAAGAACAGTTAAACACCTAACACCTAAAAATGAACATTTGCCGAGAATTCATTCACCCTCAGTACATCATGTAGATGAGTTTGTATTTTTATTGAAGCGGATTTGGAGAAACGTACCAGTGCATCACTTGTTCACCACTGGATGCTCTGCCGTGAATGGGTGCCGTGAGAATAACAGTCCAAACAGCCGTACACAGTAATCATTTTAACTTTGGTCATCGCTTCTGGCCAAAATATCAGTTCATAACCAACAATAACGATTCCTCCAGTGAAAAAGTCCTTGATCTGTGCACATTTCTCTCCTGATTCAGATGAGATAGCTTATCTACCGGAGAGAAATAGAAACCCTGTCATCATGAGAGCATAAAGCAATATTATGGAATATGGACTGTTTTTTTTTTTTGGCCAAAAGCAATGGTTTGAAGTTAAAAACGTCTTAATGACGGATATGTTTTTTTAATTTTGGCTTCACAAGACATTAACTGATGGACTGGAGTGGTGTTGATTATTTTAAAGTGTTTATCAGTTGTTTGGACTCTCATTCTGACGGCACCCATTCACTGCATTGGTGAGACACCGATGCAATGCTACATCTCTCCAAACCTGATGAAGAAATAAACTCATCTAAATCTCGGATGACCTGAGGATGAGCACATTTTCACCAAATGAAAATTTTTAGGTGAACTATTCCCTTTTTTGCGGTTTGTCTAAATGCCTTACCAAACACTACTAATAACCAAATCCTTACAGACTCCTCAGAAACCAGGTTAAAGGTGCCGAGAGATGTTTCTGCAGTCTCAGTGATGACTGGGTTTCTATTTCTCTGTAACACAATCAGCCTCCCACAGGCTGATGTGTTTTAGGGTGCGAGTACGCAGCTCCAATTTTTTTTCAGACGCTATCAAAATTGATTTGAGATTCAGCTCTGGATTGATCCTGCAGCAAGTTTAATCAAGCGGCAGAAAATTGAGAACGAAAAAAGAGCCAATCTGTCTCCTTTTATGCATTATGTAACTTAGTTTTTCACGAACCGACGGATCGGGGCTCAGCATATTACCTAGAGCTCAGACCCTCTGACAGCGGCACGATGGAGACATCGGACAAAAATAAAGAGAAAGCGTTCAGTCCTGCAGCGCTCAATGGGAGTTGTCAGCACTTGATAAATGGGTGCTATCACCACACATGCGTGTTTGTGTGGTCCTCACTTGACTGATACGGACGGAGTCGAGTGTACAGGGTGTCTGTCGGTGTCTATGATAAGGCACATCTCTCTCCGTTCAGGGACGGATATAGAAACCATAGATCTGTCTCTCTATCTTAGCTCCGGCTCTAATCAGAATCCCGTCCACCCACTCTATTTCCTGACACGCTGGAATAACACACATCTCCCAGAGGCTGCTCATCACATAAATCCATAATTCATCTCTACAGCCTTCAGTGATGACACACACATAAACACACCTATGTACATAAAGCACAGTGAGATTTGGATTCCCTGCATCGTATGCAAACATATATGTGTCGTTAGGCTGTGGCTCGTTTTTGCTGGTTTACATTATGTCAGCGTTCACCCTGAGGGACTACACTAAACCTACCGGAATAATAGATAAAGCACAACACACTCCGCCCCAGCTGGGCTAATAATAAAACAAACCTAAAGCAATATTTTTTAAGTGCATATAGATCACAAACACAAAGCAGTGGCTCGAGGTGAGAAAGGAGATAACAATCAATATGCAGTTCACAATGCTATTAGTTTAAATTATGTTGCATATTTTATATCCTATAGCAATTTATTATTACATTATAGGTTTGAACTTCAGAAAAGAGTAAATCTTGCACAACCATACTACAGATCTGACCGAACAATACATCTTGAATTAGAGTAAGTGTGGTTAGAAAATTCTCACTTTGCATTTTGCATGATATTTACTTACAAGAGTGTAAGTACATTTTGGATCAAACACAAGGGGGAGGCAACGCTTCTGTTAATCCTGTTAATACCGTTCCTCAAAACTTGTTCTGTCCCACTGGCTTGGTGTCAGTAATCCCCAGTAGGTTTGGTATTTGAAAAAGACACTTAAACTTAAAAGTTGGTTTCACCTCTCAGATAAACTAATTCCACCATTTTTGGTCATTTGGCTGTTAAAAAGGCATAACATAAAGGCAGATTAATGCAGTCACAACTCACAAACGTGGCTCATTCAATCAGAACTTGGAGTCCAAACTATCTATTTTAAAGTCTATTCCAGTAAAACTCCAGGCTTTAGTTTGACAGAACAGTCACAGTTGATTTAGTTTTATTTTAGCCCAATTTTGGCCGTTTCTGGCCCTAGACAGACGAGCAGCTTTCATGTGAGATGACTGCATGCTCTCTGACCTGCTCTCTGTAATATCAGTCCATATAATGAGTGTGTAATGATGCTCTAGAGTCAGGATGACTGTGCAGGTGGCCTGCAGCTATGACACACATACGTGTCTGAGTCAAACATACTGCAGTCGCGGCCTCAGATGGCACAACCACAGACAGCCTGATGCATATTGGACTTAAAAACGGCAAGAAGAATGTCATGCTCCAAACTCACTGAGTGTGTCAATGCATTTTCTAGAGTCAGGATGCACAGGTTTTTATTCATCCAATGTCATGTAAAAAAGTAACCTGTAATGGTTGTTTTACATACCTTGCAGTGTATGTGGTTTGTGGGATTTATTTTTTTTTATATATATAATAGAGCTTTTGATGCAGATGCAAGCTTCTCTGATGGTTCTCTGGTTGGTGTTAAAGCTGTTTTATCAAACATTAGCTGCTCTCTATCGGCCTCCTGGCGACTCAAGGGGAATGAAGATCTGAAAGAGGAAACACAAGTGTGTTAGAAAGAGACGTTTCACCTTTCTACCAAAGGTGATCAGAATGAATCTTCGTGTTGCTAGTAAAACACTCAGCTTGATACTTCAGAGCTTACAAAACAGCACAAACTTTCTCAAAATGTCAGGCTCCAAACTCACTGGATGGATTTTTGCATACCTTGTAGTGTAAGTGGCTAGTGGTATTTTCATAACAGCTTTTGGTGCAGACGCAAGCCTGTCTGATGGTTCTTTGGTTGGTGTTAAAGATGTTTTCTAAACTCGGACATGCATGTAAGGGGTCAGGGGTTCCCAAAATGCATCTACAACATAAATATGAGCGAAAAAGCATCCTCTCCTCAAGAAGCTTGAACTAGAAGGAATTTACCAGCTCAGATAAAGAAAACAAACTAAACTAATCCAAGAAATGAAGCGTGCGATACTCTCAAATATTTACCCTGTTCCTTTCCATATATTTCTCAAGTTTTAAAATAGGATGCGTTCTTTGAAAGAGCTGACGAGATGGGGAGGAAAAACAGCATTACCCCTGGAATGAACTTCATAGCAGGCAATCGTCGCAGGTATATGTTTTCAATCTGAGAGAAACGCACGCTTGGATATATTTATATACGGCCGTAAATTCAACAGAGCATCCTCCACAGGCCTCCCCTCAGGAATCAGACGGCCTGTCGGGAATACAGAGCCGTAAATGAGCAAAAGGCCGAAGCCATTGCGGCGGCAGACGAGTGCCAGTATGTGTATGACAGCAGAGAAATGAGAGAGGATGAAAGTCGTCGCTCAGGGGCGAGACAGCAGAGGGCTGGTAAGATGGAGGAATAACAGTTTACTGCCACATCATGTTGAGGGATAATTCAATCAAACGTTAGCGGTTTGTTATCGGCCTCCTGGCGGCTCGCTGACGAAAGACAGGGAATGAAGATCTGAAAGAGGAAACACAACGTGTGTTAGACAGAAACATTTCACCTTTCTACGAAAAGCTATCAGAATGAGTCTTCGTATTGCTGATAAAACAGAACTGATGTGTTTTCGGGAGAAAAGTCAGCTTGATGTTTCAGAGAAACCATGATGAGTAGCTTTGCATTTTTTATTTTTTATCAGTTTTATTATTTGAGGCAAAATTAAGGATTATGCGGATGAGACTCCCAGCAGTGAGCCGGAACAACTGAAATGTTCATCTGTTCATTACACATCGAAATCATTTTAATGTGATTTTCAGATAATTTAGAGAAGTTTCTTTATGCCAGGCTTTGATTTGAACTCCAGTAACTTTTTATTTTTCCCCAAATTCTGTAAAAAAAAAAAAAAAAAAAAAACACTAAATTGTGTGCTTTGCATTTTAATTTAATTTTTTTAATTTTATAACAAAAATAGTATCTGATCAATTTAATTAATGAAACTTGTCTAATATTATTTATTGTAATAATTTATTAAAATGTTAGCAATAATAGTGCCCTATGCAATGTTCTATTTTATTTTTTTTTTTATAAAATTGACAACTGTTGTAATTTTCCCTGGATTCTGTGAGATCTTCATTTTATGAGATGTATTATCAAAAATGGTGGTAATCAAATGAATGCATAAATCTTCAACAATTAATTATTTAAAATGTAATCAAATGAAATCCAAAGCATTGTCTTCATCATGGCCCTATATAACTCGTGCACCAAAATTTCTGATGTATTAGAATTATTACACACGTAATTCTGTAGCTCTTTTATTTATTTTGGTCTCTTCTACCTTTGTAATCATGCCACTTTGTAATTCACGGCCAATATTTCCTTTCAACTGCACACGTCTGATGTCACTCCATCACAGACAAAAAGAAAATTCGAGCAGAAGGCAGACTCAAAACTGTGAGGGAAAAAAGCTAGAAACGTCTTGAATCAGAGCTAAATGAACGGGCAGCAATTCAGCTGGAGTCAATACGCATGTCCATTGATTTTTCAGTATGGAACTGTAGCTGTGAGAAATCCTGTGTGGAAATACGTCGCGCTGATTTCACAAGACAAAAGACCATGTCCTAGAATAGTACAGAGATCTGAAATCCATAGTGGCACCAAAGCAGTATTTTGCAAAAATAATGACTGAAGCTCAGAGAGGCGGTTCATTATTATTGGTTTCTGCCTGGTTTTCATGAGATCGTGACTTATTTGTCAACATAAAGCCAAAAAGAGCCTCAGAGTTTTACACTCGACAAAGTTTTGTTAAAGGACATCATATAATTTAACCTTGTAATTATCCCAACTAGTATGTTGCCAACTAGTATGCTGATTTTTGAATCTTTAGAGTGTTAACAGGTCAACTATCCTTAGTATTATTAAAATATAATATTAACATGAAAAATATAAACAGAATTGGAGCATTACAGTACCTAACCATCAGCTCAGACCTCATTTGGCATATCTGTAAAGTCTGGGTTTGGGTCACGTGTGCGCAGATGAGCTACATTCCCATTCAGTCCCATTCGCAAACACACAAGCTTGGCTGCGGAGAGCATGTTAGCAGAGCGTATCTATCACAGCCTGCCACTCACCTGCATTAATCTTTCACACACACCTTTCTTATTGAGGTGCAGTAATTACAACATACATTCAGTGCGGCTGATTGTGAGACGCAGCTAATCGCATTAGCTAATCCTCCAGCCGCAGAATGCAGCTGCTGAGAGCGTGAGACGTCTTCATTTCCCCCTCGCTGAGCTCCAGACACCTCTGACTGCCCCTCACTTTGATTGCTGCATGCCTCAAATGGATCAACTTCAACCCTCAACACGTTAAGTACGAGAGAGACTGAGAAAATGAGGATATGACACGATAGATATGATTGACAGCTAGAGCAATGAAATGCTTGATAGAATGACAGATAAAAAAAGACTAAATAAATTAATGACATGATAGAATGACAAAACTATACGATAGATAGATAGATAGATAGACAGACAGATACTATGCAAATAAGTTTTTTACCTGCCTGTTATTTGGATATTCGCTGGCAATTTGGTATTGGTACATGACTATTAAACTAATAATCCATACACTTTTGAAAGAAGTTCCAGTCTTCTCATCCTTTGAGTCCTGACCGACACTCAGGAGAGTATCCTGCTTATACAAAGCCTAGCAGTTCCTTTTACTCTCCAACAACTGGTCCTTCAAACCAGAGGCAGTGTTCATTCCTAGTACCATGGAGTCTGATGGGAAGATCGTTGAAGCAACCAAAAAACAATGTCGAACATGTCCACCAGTCCAACTCCAAGACTTTGAAGTGCAGTATGTAGGTGGAAGACCTGTACATGAATATGTTACCTTACCTCCCTATGAGGCACCTGTCCACATGGCCCCTCTCCAGTCATCATGGGACAATCCTGACCACCTCTATCTATGGTGATGCTGCTCCTTATACTGCAGTTCCACCAAATTTCTGTTGTACAGAGTGCAGTGAAAAACCTAACTCACTGTTCCCATTAGCCCAGCAGAACATTTACCTCCGAGCTTGAATACCATAATGAAGTCCAAGCAATTCGCAGAGAGAATGCACAGCTTCCACAGTCACACCAACTTTTTTTATGCTGACCTGATGGAGTTGAAAGAAGTGCGTACTGAGTTTAAAAAACTGATGAAAGTTGCCCAGACCTTAGCACAGCTAAAAGCCATGACAGTCCTCCAGTATGGCCAGACTTCCTACCACCATCCATACCTTCCTGATACATAGACCAGTATGTGTTGGCCACATCAGCTGATGATGAAAAGTGGCCTGAGCTTCCACTTTTGCCTGAGCAGTGAGAACTGAACGGAGGAGGAGTATGGAGTCTCTAAATTCAAATAAACCTGGCACAGCTACATACCAACCAGAGGTACGAAAAAATCTGAGGGTCTCTCAAGATCACCCTTCATGAGCATACTATCTTCCTCCATATTACTCTCAAAATTCAGACAGGTTACCACCACCTCCAACACCTGAAGATCTCAGAGAGTTACTATCCTCCTTCGTATCTGAAAAAAAACTTGCAAGCCTAAATTAAATTCTCGTTTCTTACTCCCAAATTGGGTCCATGCCTGCTCATTTAGTCATTTATCACTTTGGGTTACCTTTAGCCAAAACATTAGTTTCAAAGCATATGTATGGAGGACCTACCTCCATAGTTCACCCTAAGTTCAGTCGGCCAGCTCCAAGGGAGTTTGCTAGACATCGAATAGTTTTAGAGAATCTGCTTCCTCCAGATGGAAATTACCTAATATTAAATATTTAATACTTGTGGACCACCTAAAGTCAAATAAGACTTAGCTGATAGCAGAAGCTTATTTGAATTAGCTTACCCCGTTTACTGATAACATGGTGGCCCTCCATGAGAAGTTTGGTCAGCCACACCAGCTAGCTTTGAGGAAAACTGCAAGCGTCTTGGAAGCCCCTGATGTAAAGTCTGGTGATACAGTTGCATTCCAGAAGTTTGCTCTTCAGGTACAGTCATTGGTGTGTTTGCAAAAAACTTTAGGACCTGAAAGTAACACTGAACTGAATTGTGGGTCTCACATCTTTTAAGGGCCATGACCATAAGATGGAAGAGAGTCTGGAGGCAGAGGTAGAACAGGGAGCCAGGGTGGAGCTAGAGGAACTGTGACCAGGAGAGAGCTAGAGACTGTGGCAGAGTCAGCACAGTGGCAGACCAATGCGGATCCGGCAGGGCAAGAGGCCTGGGCGAAACAAGCAAACCAGGGAGACCAGGAGGCCAGGGCAGGAGGCCTTGGCGGAGCTGCTGAACAGGTGGCTGGACTGAAGATCCCCTTGACGGAGCAGTAGACCACCACAGCAGAGTAGATGGGACGGAAGATATCTGCAGTGGAGCAGATGACCACCACAGTGAAAGTGAAAAAGTGAAAGTGACGTGACATACAGCCAAGTATGGTGACCCATACTCAGAATTCGTGCTCTGCAATTAACCCATCCAAAGTGCACACCGTGAACACACACCCGGAGCAGTGGGCAGCCATTTATGCATACTGCGCCCGGGGAGCAGTTGGGGGTTCGGTGCCTTGCTCAAGGACACCTCAGTCGTGGTATTGCCGGCCCGAGACTCGAACCCACAACCTTAGGGTTAGGAGTAAAACTCTCTAATCACTAGGCCACGACTTCCCCACAGCAGAGCAGATGGGACAGAAGATTCCCAGGGCAGAACAGAAGACCACCAAAGGAGAGCAGAAGGGGCAGAAGACCTCCAAGGTGTAGCTGAAGACCACCAAGGCCGATATGGTGGAACTGGAAACCACCACAGCAGATCAGGCCAAGCAGAAGACCACCACGGTGGATCAGGTGGAGCTAGAGATAACCACAAGGAGCTGTAGCAGATGTCACCATAGTCGGGAGGATCTGGTGAGCAGTATGCAGGTCAAACACACAAAATAACAGGAAGCACTGCAGATAACGGGAGGACCTCCAAGACCACCGAACTCGGGACTGCCAGACTTGGATGCACTGAGACCACTAGACTCGGGACCACAGGCTTTGAGACCGTTGAGGTTGTGGGGCTTGAGAGTGCTGAGGCAGCAGAGCTTGAGAGTGCTGAAACCACTGGAAAAACATTCAACGCTGCTTGTGCTGACATCATCGGTGGGTCCAAAACCTTTGATGTCAGTATCATTCACCTTTTGCTGCAAAATCAGCGATGGTGCATGCAGGGACTCCGGTGTGGTGGCCAGATGGCTGATGTCCCTGGCGTGGAAGCCATGATGGGACAAGACTCTGGAGTGGTGGTCATGATAACTGAGGACTGTAAAACTGATGACCTAACTAGAGGAAAATCTCTGAGTGCCCTTACCAAATTGAACAGATAGTCACAATAACCTCCCTTCTTACTCTAGGATCCAGCTACCTGAGTGGTAAAACCAAGAAGAGACCTGAAAGATGACCACACCACACTACAGAACTCTGCTTTCTGCGGCATCATTGCAGTGCCCCCTCAATCCATCAGGCCTGATGTTTGGAACCGCAATATCTGCCAGAAAATAAGCTATAAATAAACTTTCTTTGCCCTGCCAGGAACTTGTGCATGCCAGTGTAAAGGAAATCCAGGAAAACCCTACTTCTGGTTCCTATCCTGAAGTGGTAGATTATCGTCAAGCTGAGATCATAACGATTAATCAAATTCAGCATGAGTCTTTACCCAGTGACTATCAGTGTTTGGTAAATTGGAAATCTGTCCCCTCAGATTTAGGTTTAATCAGAATTGGTGGTCAATTAAGAAAAACTGAGGTCATTGAAGAATTTCATTTTTATGAATTTCTCCAACACAGATAGATAGATAGATAGATAGATAGATAGATAGAGAGAGAGAGAGAGAGAGAGACTAGAAATACAGGCTCGGATTACTAGAAATACCAGAAAGAACAGTTAAAGACAATGATGGTACAACAGACCAACTTCTCAAATCAATTTTTCTGCTGCATTTTACAACCAACTAACTCTTAAGCCTTATGGAACAAAAGAGAGACAGATATGTAATATTTGTGTTTGTGAGTGTGTTTGTGAGTGTGTGTGTTTCACATGCGCACACAAAATCAAAGCCCATGAATTTATGAGCACATCTATATTCTGATCACATCAAACTGCAATATTTCATATTATATATTAAATATTATCATCACATGCCTCATGCAGTCACAATGTGCTGTCTACAGTATTCTGAACATCTACACTTGAAGCTCCTTGGAATGATCAGGTTCATTTAAAATCAGTCCTCTCAAAGATGTTATACATCTTCACCTTTTAGCACAATGAATAGGATGAACTATGTATCTGCACAATAAAACAGAGCACAGAAGAACAGCAGATGGTTCAGATGAAGACTGACATTATGCGGTGCTATGAATAGGCAGATTCTTTCTGGATAAAAGGCCAAATCATAACAGGGACATTGAAAGGGCATATAAACAGCTTATTCCCCAAAATTACTCAACCACTGGGAATAAATGGGATTTAAGAACTGAGATCTGGGGAATAATGTGGTATTATCCTTGGACATGTAATCAGAGTCACTGATGCAGCCTGGTTTATGATATTCACATCCATAGGCATTAAATGGATAGGTGATCCAAAATAAAAATTCGGTCACGATTTACTCGCCCTCATGTTGATTCAAACCCTGTACTGCAAAACACAAAAGATGATGACACAAAATGGAGATAAATAGAGCAGAATGCTATAAAAATGCAATATTCATAGGACAAAATGCTGAAAAAAATTAAGGCGTGATGCAATGGGCAAACAGTCATCCGACAGTCATCTTAAAATGTATTGTTTAAGATTTGCTAAGAAAGTGCTGCTTTTGACGGTGGTGAAGGTGCTTTAGAAGGGATGTATTTAGAAATATGATAATGGTAATGAAGCAACATTGTGAATATCGTAATAATTTTAATGAGTTTTATATTTTATCATTAAGATTCCTAAAAGCATTAGATGGCTAGGCCATTTTACACATTTCAAGGCAAACATACTGATTTTGTCATATTTGTTTTTAGCTGTATCATCCTAATCCTGACCTATTTCTGACCCATTTCAGTTTTAAACACATGAGGGTGAGAAAATGAAAGAAATGTCATTTTTTGGGTGAACTAAACCTTTAATAATTTATAGAAACCTCTCAGAAAACAGCAGTCATGCCTCCAGTAGCTTGGCTTCTTTAAAACAGCTCATTTTCCACGCTTCACACCTCTGGCACTCCAAAAATTACAGAAGAGACAGCAACTGGAGATGCTGAACAGCATCACCAGCCCTCTTCGTCCTCCTCTGTCTTTGATTTCCCTCCGAATTGCACATCACAGAGAGAGAGAGAGGAGGAGAGAGTTTTGAAAGCACTCTGCTAAAAGTGTGCAGTGACCCAGTACACACACACACACAATATGAAAACCACAGTCTGCAGCTGCCCACCAGCCCTGAGCCATCATTACTGCTATGGTGACCATAATATGACTGCAAGTATGTATGTGAGCGTGTACTAGCTCTACTGAGAACACAATGCATACAGTTGCTCTGTTCCAAAAGTCTGCTGTCTCCTGTCTACATAGGCAGCTGAATTCTAAAGGGTTGCTCACCACTGGCAATGTGATTTAGGCATACCAGCCAATACAAAAAGTTTAACTTTATGTAAATGTGAAACAAGGAGAAGAGTGACAGATTTTGCGCTCCTTAACAATTTTAAATTTTAGGACTACATCGGTACTGCACAAAAGCTCACCTCTTGCCCTCAGTCACGGTCTGGCCTTTCACAAGGACTCTCGTTGTCTCACTATCCTGTGACTCTAGTGTCTTACCTGTTACAATTAGAACCTGTTTATCCAGCAACTCTACAGTTACTCCAGTGTCTTACAGAATGACCTTTTTCTCCAGTGTATTACCTTTTGTCCACTGATTATCTTGTATGTAAATTACCATTGTTTTCATTGCCTCCATGCCTCTCATGATCCAGCCCATTTCACCAGCTCCTCAGACATCCGCACCTGCCTCTCGTGATTCCTCAGTTCAAGTCATATCTGCCTGTTGCATGTTCCTGTCCCAATCCTCGTGGGCCTTATTCTTCACCCGTTTTCACTTTGCCATCTCCTATCGTCCAGGGTCCAAAAACTTTAAGGCTGTTGACCTTTCTCAGCTGCATTCCCCAGAAATTCCCTTCAATGAGCTTGAACCCATCCTTCCGTCATTGCTGATTGTCACCCCCATCGATTGGACCTTGCCCTGAGGGTTGCCTCTACATACCTGCCACTCTCCGTCCTACCCTAATGGAAGCTTAGTCCACTGTTCCCTGTGCACTGGTGACCACAGAATTACACAGACCCTCTTACCTCTTCAACAACGGTACTGGTAGCCCAGTATGTCCCAAAAAGTACGGCGCTTGTGCAGGGCTGTCCTGAATGTGCCATCGCCAAGTCACCTTACCACCTACTAGTTGGCAAACTCTTCCCACAGTCTTTGTCACATCGAACATGATCACACCTCGGAGTGAACTTTGTTCACAGACTTACCAGATTTTGAATCCACTTTTCAGTTCTCCAAAACCTTCCCTAAAAAGGAAAGACAGAAACCTTCTTCCAACACATCTTTTGGAACAATGAAGACACAGTATCTGATCATGGATCCCATTTTATCTCCAGAGTCTGGCATGCCGCCTTCTCCCTCTTAAGAGTGTACGTGAGCCTCTTAGCTGGTTACCAACCACAGACCAATGGGCAGACAGAGAGGAAGATCCAGGAAATAGTACGCTTTCTGAGGACATACTGCCATACAAACCAGCACAGCAGGTGCCGAGTCCTATCCTGGGTCTAGTAGACACAAATCTCCCTCTGTCAACCTGTCACTGAACTCACCCTGTTCGAGTATGTGCTTATGTCCTTCCTCAGGAGAGCCTTCAGAGGTTCCAGCTAGACAACTGCTTCCAAAAGAGCGAGAGAGTTTGGGATACAGCCCAAGTTCTCCTTCAGAAAGAAGTATGGCACTAGAAGATTCATGCCAACACCCGGTGATCGTCTACTCCCACCTACCAACCCAGGCAAAAGGTCTGGCTCTCTACCCAGGACACCTAGCTCAGTCTGTCCAGCTGCAAGTCTGCAAAGTCCTCAATTCATTGGCCCCTTCATCATACTGAAACAGTTAAACCTAGTTACATACCCGTTACATCTTCCTGGCGTATGCTATAAGCGACATCCTTGATTCCTGTCATTGGAGTCATTAACTCAAATACTTGGCTGACTAGGAAGAATACTGACCAGAACACAGTCCTGGGTCCCTCAGAGGACATCCTTGATCTGGAAATTCTCCTCAACTTTAACGAACACCCCAACAGCCCAGATCCAGGATGGGGCCGGCCAAAACATTGGGGTCTTCAACCCTCAGAAGCAGTCCTTTTTCCAGTGACTCACTTGTTTCTCCAGCAACTCTCCTGTTATTTCAGCAACTCTCCTGTCACTCCAGCATATTACCTGTTTCTCCAGTGCATTACCTGCTCTCCAGCAACGCTCTTGTATGTAAATAAGTAGAATCAGAAGAGTCAGGCCAACACCCAGAGATCCTCCACTCCCACCTACCAACCCAGGTAAAAGGTCTGGCTCGCTACCCGGGGCATCTGGCTCAGTCTGTCCAGCTGCAAGTCCACAAAGTCCACAATTCATTGGCCCTTCATCATACTAAACAGTTAATCCTAGTCACATACCCATTACATCTTCCTGGGGTATGCTGTCAGCAACATCCTCGATTCCTGTCATTGGATCCATCAACTCAAAAACTCTGACTAGGAAGAATAGGCCCAGAAGACAGTCCTGGGTCCCTCAGATGTCATCCTCAATCTGGACCTTCTCCTCAATTTTTACGAAGAACACCCCAACAGCACAGATCCAGGATGGGGACGGCCACAACTTTGGGGTCTCCAACTCTCAGAAGCAGTCCTTTTTCCAGCGACTCACTTGTTTCTCCAGCAACTCTCCTGTAACTCCAGCTAATTACCTGTTTCTCCAGTGCATTACCTGCTCTCCAGCGACAATCTTACTCCTTAACATTTTGTTTCTGTTTGTTGCCTCCTTGTTGACAAAAACTCAAGTTTAAATGTGCATCACTGTTATAACTCAGCTAAGTGCAGTCTCTGATATATTGTGCCCGTTTGCTCACCTGTATCCACAAAAGTCACTATAAGTAGTTTTAACAAAGATAATTGACACCAAACACAAATTGATTCCTTTTTTACACAGTAGGGGTATTTTTTTGCAAATCTTCCCACATTGTGACGTAGACATGGAGGCGTGTTAGAACGAGACGTTTTAGGAAGAGTGTAGTTGACTCTTAACTTTTATAAAGAATATCTCTTTGGATTTGAGACTTTAGTTTTTGCAACTTTACAGATCTTCTTTATGCACCAAGAGCTTGTAACACTCCAAAGAGAAAGGAAAACTTGAAATTGCATCATATGACCCCTATAAAGTAAGTATAAACACACTGAGTATGTGCAGACCGGCATACTACCACACAATATCCAGTATGCAGCGTGTACGTGCACTTTCTGCATGGAATAGCCAGATGGTCTAATTAATTTGCCAAAATGTGCAGCATACTGCCAGAACAGACTGCGTAAAACACTCAGGATGCTTTTTTAATTAGAACAAAATATTTGTATCTGTTTTCAATATTGAATAAGTACATATTTATAATCAATATATACACTGAGCTCATTGCAGTGAATACTGGTATTGGCTTCTCCATGAAGTCACACAAGCCACGCTGCCTTAGACTTTGGCCAAAAGAAAGTATCTGTCTGTAGTCCATATTAAAATGCTCCCTACATAGGCAGCTCACCAGAGACCAGCGAATGGCAGTATTGCAGATATGCTAATGAGTACATAGGTCTGCACCTCTAGTAAGTGAGGTCTGTTCCTGCAGACCTGGTGCTGTAGTGTCTGCCCCAGTGTGTGTTACGCCTGCACATTAAAGCAGACTCTGTTCCAGCCAACAGCCATAACCCACTGTGCACTAATATATATGATAATCACAGTAGCAAACAGCAGCGAAGGCTAATATAATTTTCCCTCCCATAAGAGATTTCCTGTCTCGCTTGGCCAGCGTTCCTGCTGTCAGAGTGAGCGCACGCCTCCTGAGGGTCCCGCTATACGCAATTTACACTAACAGCTTTATACAAATCATTCACACTCAGTCCCTCCCCGAGTGCACTTCATATGTATATTACCACATGGGCTGTGTTCCGAATGGTATACCAGCTGCCACATACTATTATTACTGGATTACCTTCCAACATGGAAATTGGGTACCTCTCATGAGAACTCATGGCGCTTTACGGGCACCCATGCCTCGACTCTGCGACGTACGACCACTGATGCTGTACGTCTGCTTTAAATTCTATCTTCATCAGTGGTTTGGTTACTCCTATCTCTGATCATAAGCTTATTACTTTTGATTTTACATCAACTTGCCCAACTTAACGTAATGACAATCTAACTATTTCTTAATGTAAGATTAGTGTTATCAATACTTATATATTTGCTGCCATAGCTTTGTCTGCTATTTATCATGTTTCCAATTTTACCTGTCCATCTAAGATATTTGACTTCTGTCACTTTGCAATTGCTGATGTTTAAGATGAGCATGCTCCATCTAGGACTATGTCTGTTCCCATGTCCCACTCCTCTCCATGGTTTAATGCTGAGCTATGTGCTATGAAATTAAGAGGCAGACAACTTGAACGCCTCTTAAGAGAACAGGTTTAACTGTAAGTTTGCAAGTATTTTCAGAACATGATAAGCATTATAAAACAGGTTTGAATGCAGTTCACGCTTCCTACATTTCCGAGAACATTCATAAAGCGAACGAAAGGCCTAAATCACTTTTTAACATAGTAAAGAAGCTAGTCCAGGTATTTGCATTGCATTGCCAGTCAACAAGAATCTGAGGACTTATGCTGTTCTTTTGTTTGTTCCTTAGCTTCCTTGAGCTTGGGAATGGGGCTATATAAATGAAACTATTATTATTATTATTATTGTTATACTTGGTGCAGTATGCATACTGTGCACAGCATCTGAATTTACTCAAGACTGCCTACAATATTTACCAAAATTTGCAGTGCAGGAACTGTATGCCACATTGCACTCAACTTGACTTTGTATTTCCCGGCAAATAATTAAAATCACAATATTAACAGCAATTCTGCACTAGCATAGTGCACACTTCAGATAAACGTAGTATGTTGCTGCACTAGTATGAGAGACAGACAGGTCTCAGCTCCACAGGCGGTCGGGTGCTACACAAACAAACAAATCAAATGCTGAAAAGCAATACAAACACCATGAGAAAGCCCTTAAAGCACCATTAATAGCTCATTAGGCTTCTCAAATGAAACCCCACTCACGCTATCAGCCTCTCCGAGAATATGAGCTTTTATGAAGCGTGCTGCCTGACTGCTTATTCACTGCCGCTTTAGTCAGAGAATTTGATTTTGCAAATCAAGACCTTGCTTCACTACAGCCGCGCTGACTAAAGCACTTTCCCGCAGGACGGTTTGTGGCATACAGACAATTTCCACTGATCTCTGATTTCTTTATTCTCATCCAGAGATATATGGTCATTGGAGGTTGAATCAGCATACTGTATGACTAATATATCTATACAAGATCAAGTTTCAGGGCTTCAAAACACAGTCATCAAACCATGGTTATTACAGTTAAAGTAAAACCATAAAAAAACTAAATTTTAAACTTTAGTTTCATTTCAGGTAGTTGCCAATGCAGTTGAACTTGATGTAATAAAATTACTAAAACTAAAACTGAAAAATTAATACATATTATATATATATATATATACACACACACATACACACACTTAAAAAACAGATTTAAAAAAAAAGTAACAACAACAACAAAAACTAAACTGTTAACTAAAACTGTTTTACTTGTAATGTGTTGTGAGGCAGAGCAAGCTATTACATTCTGATGAAAAACACCGCCTGATTCCCAGCAGCCCTGGAGTCTTGTTGTCCTGGTTTATTTGCATGGTTCCTAATGAGGATGTATTAGTGGGCTTATTTTGGCAGCAGCTTTGAGAAATGACTTTATTTGCTGGACAGCTGCCAGTCCTCTTCTCAAACATTAGCGCTCGCTTTCTGTCTCTGCCTCGGTCACATCTCAGGGATGCTAAAATCGCTGCACACTAATACTGACATTAGAAAACCAGCATGCTAGCTCTGTAATGCTTCATCACTGTCAGTAGCTGATATTAAAGCAACACCTTTAAAGGCTGCTACGCCGTGTCCTAATCGGGTGTGACAATAAAGAAAAAAATGATTCCACATTAATCTGTTCATTACAGGGCATTTTGGAGACTAGTTTTAATTTTCTGCAAACGTATGGGATTAGGGTGTAGAAAGCATTGTTAGGGTGTTGAAGTGGTCCCTAGATGGTTGCTTACCTCAAATAGATGATATTGTGTTCTCTAGATATGGCTCGGGTCCCTCCTTCAATGTAAATTGGATATTTTGCACCCACTTTATTTTCCACCAGGTGAAAATCTGTTTGGTCACTTAGTAAAGTAGTGATTTGACATTATGATGCATTAACACTAAAGATTAGAGGTTTGTTCAAACCTTTACTCTGGGTATTATAATGATGCTTAACTTAGAAAACACCACTAAATATGTGCAAATTGGCCGTGATCTTGTTGCTTTGCACTGCATTTGATCGATTGATGGTGGATAGCACATGTCTCATATTCAGCATGTTTGAGCATCCCACGTGTTCCCAGTACCTCAGCTCTCAGAGGGATGGATGGATGGATAGGTGGATAGATTGATGGATGGATGGATGGATGGAAGGATGGATGGTGGCGGAAATATCCAGATAGGCTCCAGGCTGCACAGTACTCACTGGCTCAAACACACACCAATATGTTAAAGCCATTACTCCTCCACGCTTTCGCTGGGAGGAGAGAAAATGAAAACCAATCACCCTTGAGCACATTACAGACTTCAGTCAGCTCAGCCTCTCCTGTGTCCTCTTTATCTAACCAATAAATCACTCTTGATGCAGCACAATACTGTCATTCACACACAACACTGTCCTCATGTCAAGAGTTTATACGGAGTAATGTAAAACCAAACCTCTCTCGAGACATAAAACGACAGGCACTGAATTCATAATCATACACAACATCAAAATAAAAGGAATATTCTGGGTTCAAGTCAACATGGAATGAAATCCGATAAAGTTTCTTAAAACATGTTCCTGGTGTTACTGTGAACGATTCAAGTGTTTGCATGTTTGACTTCAATTCCTGATTGATAAAATCAAGTCCTGTTTCACTTATACATTGCATTATAGAGGTAAAATAGTTGAAAATGCAGATTTGTTTTGAAATTATAGTCTCACAGTTTAACTGTGTCACGATTATACATTCAAAACACTGTGATAGTTGCATATCCCAAAAGTTTATCTGCGCACTTGCTTGCTAGGCTTCTATTATAAATGTGTTTATGTTAACGTGTTTCCTCGTTGGTTTATACGCACAGAGGGATCGTTGTCTACAGCACAGGAAGATGCTTAGCAAAGACATATTCCTTTAAGACTAGGAAGACTTGAAGAGGTGAAGGAGACAACAGAGTTCAGTGGCATCACCCTCTCACCCACTTTCTGCTCTTCAGCCAACTGGGATGCTGGAAATTATGCAAATGAGTGGATGTGCAAATGTGAGGTATTTAATATACAGTATGCATAATTGATGAGGGCAGAGGAGGAGAGAGGATAATTGAGGTGCGGTTTGTGAATAGCTGAAAACTTCTCTGTTCGGCATTTGATGAACAAAAAGATTTTCAAGGCTGATTTTCATACGCTGCAAATACAGAGAGAGAGTCGCGCGCATTAGAGGGACACTGAGAGCCGCGCGCAGAGCAAAAGCAGGCTATTAATTCATTACGGCTGACTCATTACTGACCTGCCCGCTTCCATTTACGCTCCGCTGTGTCAGACACGGCCTGGTGGTAAAGGTCAAGCCACTCGAAATGTGATGTGTCCTGTAAGAGTGTGTTTGAGGAGGACGGGCGAGGTGAGTTAGATAAAGTTTCAGCTTAATAGTGGATCAAGTGTGGCGTGTTATGACTGCCGCAGGTCATTCATACTATGATCAGCTCAAAACTCCATTCCAGGGATTAACTGTCATCAGGCCGCGCTGATCCCAGAACCCTCTTTTCACCGGGTTTTGCGAAGACACTGGTGACGTTGCAGGGTTACTCCAAACAAAAGCATCTGTGAGTTACGAGCTCACACTGTCACACAGTGGGAAAAAGTGAGGGGGGGTAAAAATCAAGATTTCCATTGAGCCACTTACAGTGAAAGTAATTGGGCCAATTTCTGAAGGATCTGAAAGCATAAATATGAAGTTCATAATTATATAGAGGCACTTACATTAATTCTTTCAGCTATAAAACTGTTTGGATCATCGTTTTTACCAACGTTTTAGGGTTTAAGTCACTGCAATGTCAACAGTTATAAAATTGTATATACATAAAAAAAAAGCATGTTACCATATACATATTATTTATGTCTTGTCACTATACTACTGAAACAGTGAGTATTGTGATGTTTATGGATTTGCCCCATTCACTTCCATTGTAAGTGCCCCATTGTAACTAAAATGAGGAAAATTTATTTTTGAGCTCTTCTTATCCTTCCATTGTAAGTAACAATGAGTAATTTTTATTTTTGAGAATTTATTTTTGTGCTATTCTTATTCTTTTGTTGTTATTTTGTGAATCCTCCAAATTCTGTGTGAAGAAAAAAAAGGTTGCGATTAATTTACAATTAAATATACATATAGATGAATCATTCACAATAACACCAATCCCATGCATTTTAGAAAGTTATTATAAAATGCAGTATAAAGACGACTCAAGTTGCTTTTGATTTAAATAAGTGTCAGCTAAATGAGTTTGTAATATTATTAAATGTCGGCATGAACTCACAATGCAATGGCAAGAGTTTTCTGTACCTTTCCAGTGTCTTCTGAAATCTCGTTTGGCACTGGATCCGTTCTGCTCTAAAGTGACGCATCACATGTTTACACTGTCAGATGAGAGGAAATAAGAGGTCAGTGAAAATAATGAAGAGGAACAACTCCAAAAAGCAAACGCTTTATCTCCTTTCTGCTCTTTCTCTTTTCCCATTTTCTCTATCGCTCCCGATCTTAATGAGTACCACAGTCGTCCATCGTACAGCGGCACACGGGCCGTACGTCACCAGTCCACGAGGACGGGAGGGAGACGGGACACGGAAAACACAACTCAGCAACAATGACTAGACGAGTCCACAAACACACACTTACTCTCGGCTCTATGCGGCTTGTTCTCAAGGGCACCGTTAGAAGAAACTCATTGCGTTTCTATCCTTCTTCTGACCTGATGCTGTGCAGCATAACTGGTGCTTTTGTGCAGCCATCCGTTCTCTGGGAAGAAAGAAACACAGCATGAAAACACCCTCAGGAAAGGAAAATCACAAATGAGTTCTCTTTACCATCTCAGTTTATTCTCCAAGACAGAGATTTGTACTTAAGCGTCCTGTTTCTCAGATGTTGCATAAGAAAAACACCCTCATAATCTCACGCATGTCTTCGCTGTTTAAGAAATCGAGACATTTAATCTAGAAAAACGGTTTCTTCCTCTCTTTAAACGTCTGACTCGTGCAGTGTGTGTGTATATATGCCGTCTAGACAGTAACTGTCTGCAGTGCATCTCAAACACACAGATTTGTATTTTCGATGTGTTTGGAGTTGGCTCGCAACATCACACATCTGACCTTATCAAACACAGAAGCAGAAGCCGAATATTCATCATCGGTGTCTGACAGCAGCAGCCACAACATACGTTATACTCAGAGCAACAGTTAAAGCGCCAACACATTTATAGTCAGGTCAGATTTATTTATATAGTTTGAAGTCATACTGTTATGTCTATAATGCCTTAGTGAGCAAGTGCTGCGCGATATAACAATATATAATGATGATACAAGTGATCCTCCAGATTTAGATCAAGCTACAGTGTTGTCTAGTAACTCGGGGACAATAAACATTGAAATGTTGTCCGGTTTTGTTCTATTAAGAGATTTAAATGTTGGTTGTTTTGTTCTATTAAGAGATAACACGGGCCGCTTTTGTGTGTTTGCGAAGAGTAGATTTCTGGCCTAACAAACCGCTCAAACACTGGTTACAGTAATAGCAGTGCTCATTAACACTGACGATGCGCTTATAGAGGTAGCTAATGAGTTGGTAAAGTTATAGGTGGTGGGTGAAATATATATTAATGGAGTAGAACAAGAAAAACAGGGCTATTTTAGCAGATTGTGTTTCCCATTTCAGATTGGACTCTTTATCACAGGTCGTGGGCAGTTGGAGAGACGATTAGAGCCTGTGGACACAAACACACACACACGCGCTCGGGTCTGTGGACCTCATTGCCATGCATTATGTGGAGCCGGGCTGCAGCAGAAGCGAATCCCACTACTAACCAGCATGCTGTCAGGCTATAATAGCTCAAACTAGAGCATCACCCCTCGAGACAAACAGACACACAACCGCTGATGTGATGTGCTTTTATACATGTCTCGGTGCTGAGATTATGACAACGGGCCAGATCTACATGATCAAATGAATTACTCACCTTCTTCACACTGAAATGCATCTTATCTAGGCTATCATCCAGAAAGAAAATGTTGGTTAAATGGCATCTAACCTCATCAAATGACCTATCAAAAGCCTGTAACCACACAGAAAGGGTGGAAAATGGGTATGAAAAACAATATTGGCTCAAAACAAAACCTTTAAAGTGGACCTCAGGGGAAAAATTAAATAGAGTGCAACATTTGGTCCGGAAGTAAATCCATAGGGAAACTGATTTATAACCATAAACTTTTATAGACGGACCTGCTGTGAGTTCTAAGATTGTTAATCGATGGAATATGCTTTTCTGGAAGACATCTGCATTACTTTCACTTATTTTTAAAATAATCATGTTTAACAGAGGAATTTGCAGTGAAAAACTACAATACCCATAATGCAGTACAGAAAATTCCACCAATTAGAGAGTCGCAATAAGCAAACAACACCAAAAGAGCTCTCAAGAAGCACTTCTTTTAAATTGTTATATTTCACAATATCACTGCTTATACTATATTAGCAGAAGATAAACTTAAAAAAAAATATTCATATGTACTTATATTTTATGCCTTTATATTGTTTTAATATTTTAAATATGTATATTTATATTTTTTAAAACATTTTTTCATTTTCCATTAAGCACTGCAAATGACATCAAGCCTACAGAAGATATAATTAACTATTTTAAATGAATAGTTTTGTATTTCTCCATTTAAAATGTTTAATTTGATTGTCATACACAATGCATCATGGGATTGTGGTTTTTTTCCATCATTAAAGCCGTTAAGTTCACAATCTAGTACCAATTTTGAAACACTTTTTTGCTTCAAATCAAAGTTTGTAATCTCGTGATTCACCTTATGGCTGATTGATTTGGTTTATACTGTATAACTCTTTAAGGAAGACTATTTTAATAATCCCTATGAGAAAAATGAATGGAAAATATAATTCTGGAACCAACGCTGAAAAAGTGAACGAGCACTAATGCACTCAGTAGCAAACAAACGTGCACAACTTTAAATAAGGACTGACTAAAAGCTAAAAAAGATTTTGTCTAATGAAACAAGCAGTGACAAAAAGCGTATGTGCATGTGTGCTAATATTGCATCAGATGTCCTGAGCCGATATCCAGACCGCCAGATGTTTCCGTGTGTCTGTAATGGGTTGTTTCAGGGCAGTGCCAGCGTCCGCAGAGCACCATCTCTATCTGCCAACACTCACAGCTGAGACCCCAAACCACAACCCAGTGCTGAGTTAACCTGTCCAAGACATCGTGACACACACATGCACACAACGCATGGAGCGAAACTCAATCTACACATACATATGAACACCACAGCCTGAGCATTTGCATACTTACTCAGCAGGACTGATGCTCTCGGGTCAAACTTGATGGCTTCAGGTGTCAGAATGTAACTTTTGAGAGCCGCTCACTCCAGTAAACTTCTTCCAGGATGATTCAGAGACGTTAAGTGTGTTTGTCAGCATGCTGTCATACACTAAAAGTCCAGAGTGACAGCGGCAGATGGAAGACGTCGCAAACACTACTGCTGCTTGTCAAATGCAATCAGGCATCTGTATCAGGGCACAAACACTCACTGCTGACTATAAACACTCACTTAATATAACCAAATGTTTCCAATAAGCTCATGCGTATTCTGTTGTTAGTCTGTTTCCGTAGGTTTGAGTTCAAAGAGCCCCTCCTCAGTTTGTCATTAACCTTTCAAACCTGACCTACACAGTTGCTGTGAGTTCACTCGGATATAACCGTGTCCATCCGCGTCAGATATCTGTAACACGGTGGAACACACCTAGAGGAAAGAAAAACCACAAAAGATCACATTAATATCTCAACTGATTCTCCTGGACAGCAACTAGATTTCACACTGGCAGATGTTTCAGAAAATCTCATATTAAAAAAAAAAAAAAAACTTTGTTTACCTAAATAATTTCTCTGTTATACACACACACACACACACACACACACACACACCTGTTTTTAATATTGTTAATAATCAGAAACGTTTTTTGAGCAGCAAATCAGCATATTAGAATGATTTCTGAGAGATCATGTGACACTGAAGACTGGAGTAATGATACTGAAAATCAGTTTTGCATAATAGGAATAAATTAAATTTTAAAATATATTTAAATAGAAAACAGTTATTTTAATTTGTAATAATATTTCATATTATTACTGTTTTTCCTGCATTTTTTATCAAATAATTGCAGCTTTGGTGAACAAAGACAGCCTTTCAAAAACATTAACAAATAGAATTATTCCCATTTTAATGCTTATATTAATTATATGTTTTGACCGATAGAGTGTTATTATTTGTATATTATTTATATTATAAATTTAAAGGAATACAATTTATAAAAGAAAATGAATATTAAGAATATTAAAAAAAATTATAATTGTGAGACATACAAGACAAAGAAACAAACTCCATGAAGTCTCTTGAACAATAAAATGTCAACCAAAAAAAATAACCCAAAACACCCCTCTGTCCCTGTCCACACTGCCATCAGCTGCACAGGAAATACACTCTCTGCACCAGAAGAACTATATCATTAAAATCGCATTGAGGAACCATTCATCCATTTAGACTGAAATCTCAAGCCACTATCTAATCAGAGACCGCTGCAGGACCGCCGCAGTCAATACAGCAGAGACAAGACACTGGTCCTGTACTCACTGATGCTGTGTGTGTGTGTGTCAGTCAACCTCACTGTAGATTACTAGATGCTAATGGTTCGATTACACTGACCATAATAACATAATCCAGACCGAAGCCACATGGGGTCCAGCTAGAGACCGCAAAGAGCCGAGTCTGAGACAAAACCAGATTTAGGAAAGAAACAATATATAAACTATATTTTAATACATCCTGAAATGAGATGCAGATAAACATGTTTGCAGTAAATGGACAACTGGACTAATGCTTTTGCAGATACAACAGATGAAAATAATCCCATAAATTTATATTTGAAAGTCATCTCTACAGACCATAATATCAGAGACTTTTAATTCTTTTGACTTGGACATTAAGAAACTGCCTAGCATTATACTTTTAACCAAGTTTATACAGTAGGTAGTCAACCAAAATGCCTTTTACCATCACGCTTACCAAATCAGTCACAACTCGTTTGTGAAATCAACACCAGAAAATAATGAAACAGATGACTTATAGTTTAATAACAATAATACAATAGCATTATAACATTAAATCTCAACTAATTATTCATGACATAGGCTAAATGCATAATGTTTCAGATATTTGACTACTGTTAGAGTGAAGTGGTTCACAAAGACTGTTTGAGGTGTGCATATTTATTTTGTCACCATAAGATAAAAGGTTTGAAACTTACAGTTAATTTAATAATTCAATGATGCATTCCAGCAGGTTATGTACGTTTGCTATCTGTCTTTTTATGACACATCTATTCCGGTATTAATAACAGTGCGACAGCGAAAAAATATAATGTCCATGAATAAAAGAAATTGTAGATCACTATTTATTAAATCGTACCTTCATATTAGTTAAAACTTAAGAGCATACAGTTAAGTTTTGTATTTTTTCTTTTAAATTTTGTAAATTAATTTTGGTTTATGTGTTATAGATGAGTATTGGTGATATATAAAATAGCAACTGTTAAAAAAAAGTGTAAATTGTAAGATAAAAAAAAAAATCATGGCAGACATAAAAGCAGAATAGCAAGATGCAAACTCAGAATTCAAAGAAAAAAAAATCTGAATTGTGAGATAAAAAGTATCAATTACCTTTTATTAATTTTTTTATTCCATGTTAGAAACTGGCTTCCATAGTTACTTGCCATTTATTGTTATTTAAAATTTAAAAACAATTTAAAATTGTTTCAAAGTAAACATTTTTGTTCTGATTAAGACTGAACCTTTGCCGAATGCCATTACAATCATAACAATTATTTGATTGGCTCAGACTCATGAGCAACATGATCTGCTGAGTGGTGTTGGTTTGGTTTTTTTGCACAACACTTTGTGGCTCCCATCCAGAGAGTATTATTCCAGACAAACACTGGAGCTGATCTATTATACAGGTCAAGATGGCCGTTGTGCTTTGACTGTTTATGTAAATATATGCATCTGTGGTCAGACGCTGAGATTTATCACAGCGGCTACACCGCGGACACCACCCTCTCTCCGAATATTAGAGGAAAACTGTAAGCAAAGTACAGAAAAGGGGAACGAGAAAAGGGGTAAAAGTTGGAGATCAGTCCTCGGTGCGTCCCATAGGGCAAAGGCAATTTTCAGCTCTACTGAACCAATTCCACAATGACTGAAGTCCGAAAGGCTGACAAAACTTATTCATAACGCCAAACTCCACCATTCTGTCATTCAACATAAGGCTCCAGCCGGCTCAAATTTGGACCAGAGATCAGAGAACTCTATTAGTAAGCAGCAGTGGGATATGAATGCAGTATCGAGCGGAATAATTCTGACTGGAAATGAGGGCAGTTTGTCATTATAAAACAAACAGCCGGCCTCTGAAGAACCGAATATAGGGACACTTAATGACTCAAGTGCATTCCATTACACCTGATTAGTCAAGCAGGTCCGAGCTTTTATGACTCCAAAAGCAGAATATCACACATATGCTGAACGAAACGAGCCCTGAAAACACAGCCTGAAGAGAGGAGAGCTCAAAAGTAGATAAAAGCCAGAAGAACGGATGCTTACTAAAACACAGAAGATCCCTTCCAAAACTGGTTTCTACAATGAAAAAATGTATTATTTATTTGTTTTTTTTATTGATAAGTTTATGCTATATGGGCATCAAAGGTTATATTCATGGCAAAATCAATAACAGAAAGATTTAAACAACAAAAGCTTCAATTTATTGTATTTAATAATTTACAGTTGTCGCAATTATTCGATTAAATTTGTAAAGTAAATGCTGCTCCAAACAAACAGTTATCATTTACATGCACGGACCGTCTCAAACTCCCTTTTTGCTACAACTTTCACTCAGAAATTGCTAGTAATCTTCACAAATAATTGTGAATGGTAAGTAACACATTGAATAAAACATAAAATTTTTAAGTAGATAGAATGAAATAATATTTTCTTGTAACATCCCACTCTAATATTTTATTTGCAGCTATAAAAAAAATAATAAGAATCAATGTAGGATAACTTATACAGTGAAGTGTATATAGTGTTTTATTTTTATATTTGATCAGTCAATTTCTTAAATGCTACTGCTAAATACACTTACTGTACTGAAAAATAAAGCACTGTTTGTTTAATTTTCTTTTTAAAAAATATCATACCATATCACGCACCCCTAACTAGAAAGCAGCTGACTATATAGACGGCTAGGCTTTGGAATGGAGCCATTGTGTACACATAACTGTGCTTGTTTGAATGCACTAGAGAGAGCAGATCGCCTGTAGCGGGCAGTGATGTGTTGTGTTGTGGTCACTGACTCCTCCCCACAGACACAGCGGGCTCCGTCTGCATTGTTGCCATTCGCCTCTTCTAAAAGCACAGATTGCTGGACATGAGCGTTTTTATAGGGATTAGATTAGTTTGGCTTCGTGCCGTGGCTAACGCCATGATTAGCTTTTCTGGCACTGGAGATAAGTGAATTCTCTCTGGTTATTCAGGGGAAAAGCAGCAAATAAGGCAGCGTTTTAATGGAGAAAAACAGAGTGAACTGTCGCTCCACAAGACTGATAACCTCTTTCCTTTAATCACCATTACTGGACTCGTATCTATTCACATTCACAGAGAGAGAGACAGACAGACAGACAGGCATTAGGTTAATTTTGCCCCCAGGTGCTCATATGGGAACTGTTCCTTTGCTCTAATCCCGATTTTTAATACAAAGACGGAAGGCACGACTGAGCCACAAGCGGGAGATTAAACTGACAGTCCCAATTTGTCGTTTTTCCTTACATCTTCAGTCTAAAGGATCAAACAGCTGTAAGGTTACAGAACCAGCTCTGAATTCATACAACCTGTTGTGTGCAGTCATCCATGATTCACAAATGTCGGCATGTACTATTTTTAGGACCATTAAGTTTTTTTGCCCTCTGACATTATTTTCACGACATCTGAAAGGTTCTCAGGGTTTCTGCAGGTTTTATGAAAGTAAGTTTAAGACTATCTTTACTGTATACTTTAGATTATACTGATGTTCCACCACAGTATTTGTTTATCTTGTTTTTCAATGTGCATGTCTAAAGGGGTCACAAACTGCCTTTTTTATTATTTTGTAATGTATTTGAATTCTGATTTCTCAGTTCATGACCCCTTTAAATCAAGATACTGTACATTGATTTACTTGAGATGCAAAATTGCATCAAACAGGACATCTTGTTTTCTAAGAAACTGATCAAAATTAGGTGAGTTTGATTAAAACTAGTTTTCATACCACACTGATAGATATCAGTTCTTGCTTTAAGCATAGAGTGATTTCATTTTGTTCAGTTTCTCAGAAAACAAGTCTTCATTTCTTTATTTTGCATCTCAAGTAAATGAATATTGATTTAACGATGTTTCGATATTTGCATTGGAGAAAATAAAAGCCAAAAATACTGAGGAGGAAGATTTTTTGCAGGGCATGCAACATTTAATGACATGACCATGAATTTAAGACTTTCTGATCCGATTTAACACCTCCTTAATTTGTGGAAGGGCAATTTAAGACTCTTAAGACCCACATAAACTCTGTTTACAACTAATTCTAATTTTTTCATTGAAAAAAAGAAAATGTTTTCAATTATATATGATACAAAATATATATTATTTTGTAAGTTATAAAGAAAATGTATGCATTAAATTGAAATTTAATGTGTGCATTACATTTATGATTTAAATAAAAAAGTTTTACATTACAGAGTTTTTAACTACAGTAAAATACTGTATTAATGATAGAAAAGTCTTAATGGTCCAAAATTTTCATCTTGGTGCAAAATATATTTCCTAATTCTTAAGTTTTGGTTGAAATTGAACCTGGGTGTGTTTACATGAGATTCACTTACACCTTAATTCGGTTCTGGTGCTGAAAAGAACCCAAGAGTCAAATATGCAGCACTGAAAAACATGTAATGAAAAATGTAATCTCTAAAGAAGCATACAAGTCAACTCAAGAACCTTATACAGCCACAAATGCTTCTTGACATACAGCAGGAGTGGAGTATGGAGACAGTGTAATTGAATGCTGGAGATGGATCAGACAGCGCGCGTGCTGTTGACTTTAAAGAAGAAGTTGAAGGTCGCGTTTGATTTTAGGTTAGTGCTTTGATTTTAATTTTCACTTATTTCATCCGTTTCATTATTCACATTAGCTGAAATCACACCCTTCACATTTTAATTGGCGTGATGTTAGAATTGGCACTCTAACAAGATATTTCGATGTTTTACGAGTGTGTGTGTGATGATGATGGAAAATGTCCAAAAAACTCGTTCAGTGTTCATTTACATTAAGTCAACGATACTGAATCCAATTAAACTACTTAAAGTACTCCGCTGTTTCCATGGAGACTAACCAGGTTAACTCACATTTCCTTGAAATAGGATTAAAATATCCGTTTCGCTTCAAACTGTGATGTCGCAGTAAAGATTTGACATAAAAAGCTGGAATGTAGGCTATTAAAACACACACTTACTGTAATACTTTCTGCTACAGAGCTGGAACAGGAAAATATGCAGCTTTTCCAGAGAATATCCGTGAATATTAACTTAAGTGTTCTGAGTTCCCCTCAGGTGAACGCTGCTGTCTTCAAATACGCTGAATCATCAGCACTTTCTGTCAAGTTCGAATGGCAGATGTCTTCATGGTGTTCATTTTGGTGGTTTTTCTGTCATTTCTAATTTTACAAATAAAACATATTACTTTATAAACGTATTGTGAGGTAAACTCTAGACTGCGTTAATCTCACGCGCTTCCCGCCGATATGATTCTCCGGCTTGCAGGCGCCGGCCGTTATTTGAGCGCGAAAACATAATTTCACTTTCAATGTTTTTTTTTTATTTTTTTATTATTTATATATAACAATAAAAAACAATTACTGGTATTAAATAATAATAAAAAAAACTTATTATTTTGCACAACATTAAAATCAAATACTGAAATTGTAATCAAAATGATACTCTTCTGATTGTAGGTAGCTTATTAAAATATTAGCAAATTATTGATTAATAACAATTTACAAGCTACTTGTTTATTGTATTTAAAAACTTTAAAAAGGTACCATGATGGTTTTATTGATATAAACTGTGGTAATCTTATGGAATCATGCAATCAATCAGAACCACATAAATATAAAAATACTATGTTTATGGAGGGTTGTACCATGGTACTGACAATACTTTTTTTTTTTGGTAAAATAAATTCATGCAAATTACAAAATTGCATTGTTTGTCTTTTTTGGTCTGGAGTATCTTCTCATGTGAACGTTTCAAGAATCATTCATAATTCATAACTTGCAACGTACTAAATCTCATCTCTCTCCTATGTAGGTGTCAGAAGTCATACATCCTGCCCATAGTGAACTGACTAGCTGTATCTGAGTGTGGACGCCATGGATACAATAAACTTCACCTTCTGGAATGCCTCTGAGGGCAACGAGACCCTGGAGACGGTGGACGAGAGCCCGTATAAGACAGTGGAGGTGGTGTTCATTGTACTGGTGGCCGGCTCACTAAGTCTGGTGACTGTTATCGGGAACATCTTGGTCATGCTCTCCATCAAGGTAAACAGAAACCTGCAGACTGTCAACAACTACTTCCTGTTCAGCCTGGCCTGTGCTGACCTCATCATTGGCCTTTGCTCTATGAACTTGTACACAGTCTACATTGTGATTGGATACTGGCCGCTAGGCCCGGTTGTGTGTGATTTGTGGTTGGCGCTGGACTACGTGGTCAGCAACGCTTCAGTCATGAACCTGCTGATCATTAGCTTCGATCGATATTTTTGTGTCACCAAGCCGCTCAGCTACCCAGTGAAGAGGACGACCAAAATGGCAGGCATGATGATTGCGGCGGCATGGGTTTTGTCCTTCATCCTCTGGGCTCCGGCCATCCTGTTCTGGCAGTTTATCGTTGGCGGGCGCACGGTGCCAGAGAAGGAGTGCTACATTCAGTTCTTCTCCAACGCCGCGGTCACTTTCGGCACAGCCATAGCTGCTTTCTACCTGCCCGTCATTATCATGATGGTGCTGTACTGGCAGATATCCCGCGCCAGCAAGAGCCGCGTCAAAAAGGACAACCGCAAGCCATCAGGCGGCAACCTCGATGTAGCCTCGTCCAATCAGATCCGTGAAAACACGGCCAACAAACCCACCAACAACAACCTAACAGCTGAAGAAACAGATCGAGGACAGACCCAGCTAACAGATGACGCCGCCAACCAACACGATGCCAAACTCCAGAACGGCAAAGCGCCATCCACGGCGAGTGGAGAAGCAGAGGCGGAAGATGGAGGACGAGGAAACTGCCTTCCCGTGGAGGAGAAAGAAACCTCCAATGACTCCACCTCTGGCAGCGGTGCAGTAACCAATCAAAAGGACGAGGCGGCGCCATCCAAAGCCAATGACAACCAGGCTCCCACAAGGCACCGCGCAAAAGCTGGAGGCTCCAAACTGACATGCATCAAGATCATCACCAAATCGCCAAAGGGTGACTGTTATGCACCTTCGAACGCGACGGTGGAGATCGTCCCGGCCACCGAGAGACAGAACCACGTGGCGCGGAAAATCGTGAAAATGACCAAGCAGCCACCCAAGAAGAAAAAAGCGCCGCCCTCTCGGGAAAAGAAGGTGACGCGCACCATCATGGCCATCCTGGTGGCGTTCGTGGCTACCTGGATGCCCTACAACGTGATGGTCCTCATCAACACCTTCTGCTCCAGCTGCATTCCCAACACCGTGTGGACCATCGGATACTGGCTCTGCTACATCAACAGCACGATCAACCCCGCTTGCTACGCCCTCTGCAACATCACCTTCAAAAAGACCTTCAAACACCTGCTGCTCTGCCAGTACAAGAACATACGCTCGGCCCGATGAGCAGCAACAAATAGTGTGTGCATGCGTTATATTTTACATGTGTGTTCTGGTGACAAAGGTACACGTGTGGATGTGTTTGTATGTGTGGAAAGATGCAGTAAAACAGCAATTATAAAATGAAGATTAGACCCATCAACACCCATCATATACAAAGTTTTAAGAATCCTCCATCCTTGTAGTTTGGCGAATTTGACACTGTCAGCTACAAGTACTTTATTTTAACGCATTTAAAATCACAGATTTCCCCTAGTGTAAAAAGGTGCGTCTGGGCAGATATGTGATTGCATTCGTTGTTTTTTATATATAAAGATAATCTATTGTAGCACTTTACATACGCATAGAGGTGATGCATGTCACAAAAGAAGGAAAAGAAGTGCTTAAATATTTGATTTATAAACAAAAAAGTAAAAAAACAAAACAATATGAGCAAATAGATGGTGAGATTGGAGTCTGTACTATTCAATAATACACAAATAAGGGGACAACAGGGCTGACTGAAGATCCAAACCAAATGTGTTTGAGCTTCAGTATAAAATCACACCTGTATATACGTGTATATAATCATGTACTGTATCCGTGTCGTGTATGTGTGGTTGCATGCTGGATGACGGTGCCTATGTAAGTTTGTAGCTAAAGTCAACATGAAGCCTGTTTATTTCTGTAACCAGAGTGAAATTTATATCTTGATTTTATTTAGATTGCAAACAGAGTTTTAATAATGTGCACCAATGAATCGTGCAAAATAAGACCAGAAATATGCATTAAGGAAGTAAACGGCTCATGTTGACTTTAAAGCTTCGATAAATGCAAGCATCTATGATGACAGTACGACAGGTTGCTGGCTGCAGGGTTTGTGTGTATTTGTTGTGTGTGTGTGTGTGCTCTCCGTGAGCAATAAGAGGGTTGAAGAGGCTCTCAGATGTGCCCGTATGTTAAAGTGGATGAGTTTTGAGTGCTCGGGGTCTCCAGGGATGCAAATCTAAACCTTTTAAAGTGAACAGACGCACAGGATGAAGAGGCTCTCACAGGCACGCAGCCATTAGCATCCACCTCACCTCTGCTTTGCATTTACACAAAACAGTTCACTCACGCTTGGGCGAAAAAAGGAAAACACCAGCCACGCGAGCACTAATTTAGCAGATACTCCAAAACCGGCTTGTGAATCTGAGAAAGAAAAAAAAAAACTGAAAAATATTAAAAGGCCAAAACGCTTGCTTTCCGCCTCATTGTACTGTTAATGACATGCCTGACACATGCACGTCCATGCAGAAGTGGTGCCTGATGACCTGACCTGCCCTCTAGGCTCATGATCCGCCTGCAGGCAATGTGCTTGAAAGAGCGCGCGTGTGTGTGTGTGTGTGTGTGTTTGATCACCTCGTCAGGAGGTTTAATATAACTCACAGGTTCTTGCCTTGTGAACTTAAAGGGCTAAATACATAAGCTTCCTCATCTCATCATGAGACGCCATTAGTTTTTTGATTCATTAAAACAGATTAACAGAATCCCCGCTCAGAGCGGAGGATCATGGGAAATGTCAGTCAATCGATGACAGAGCAGCAGCTCATAACTCTGACAGTGATGCATGCTGGGGGAATAGAGCTCGTGTGCGATAGACGAGCATCTGCATCAGAAACTGTAGCAACAATGTTAATAAATGTACCGCGGTAATGAAGTTTCACTCAAAATAACACAGTTACTGTTGTAAAATCATAGTAAAGTAACATGAATCTCATTCAAACTGCTCCAGAAGATCTCCTTTGGCATTTTTCCTTTGGGAATCATGATTGTATCTATGGGATATTGGAAAACTCTGGATACCGTGGTACATTTTTGCAGGAGGTCGCAGAGAATTATACTGCGATACATATGAACATTAATCATCTGATTCACACATTCATTCTCATCCCATCTATTATGTCCATATCTCATGACATATTTAAAGTACGACAATAATCCGTTTCCAAATAATGCACGCGTTTACTCCATCTTGACATTACTTATATATATAGATTTATCCATACATAGACATGACAGAATCATGCATGATGTTTGGTTGTTCGTCTGCATATTATAATATCAGTGATTATTGTAGGATGACATACATCATCTGATTTTGTGTCTTGGCTACCGTAGTTTGTGTCCTGGCACTGACAGGGTTGTAAAATACAGAGAAATTATACTTCTAATGTACAGTTTATTCAACTTCAACTATTCAGCCTAAAAAAAAGCATCCGCATTTGATAATTTTATAGCTGTTTGACACTTGAATACAGTCATTTACAGACATGTCCACACTTAGTAAACATTTAGCTTGAGAAGATTTGCAGCGTTTCTCATCTCCAGTTAGTTTTACTTGGTGTACTACAATAACTAAAACTAGACTAATAAATAAAAATGAATACAAACTATAGACATTTAAAATAAAAACTAATAAATATTACAAAAACACAACAAAATTACTAAAATTATAAAAGAAAATTAAAGTTAAAAAACTGTATTTCATCATGATGACCAGAATATATCTAGAGAAACTTTTAAGTCGTGATGACCTGTAAAATATAGACTTTGTATTTTCGAAATCTAAACGAAATGGTAAAAAAAAGTAAGATTCCGCTTTGAAAATGTAATTGACTTAAGTCCAAAATGCCCAAAATTCAGTATGCACTAAGTATATTGAAGTACAGTTATTGTAGTGCTTTACACCCGATGAGTAGTGTGTGTGTGCTGGAGGTCAGAGGTCGTGAGAGATGCGTGGCGGAGCCGCGTGTTATTAGTTGCGAGCAGGACAGATAGTGCAGGTGTCGGTGAGTGTTCGGTGCGTCCCATCCTGCAACCCCAGCCTTAAATGGACCGGCGCTGGTGTGACACACACTCAGTCGTCCTCCAGCGAGGGATAAGCACTGAGAGTGTGTGACGCCTGATAAGATGAAGCACGGCCAGTCACAACCTGTAAAAAGCCACCGCCATCCCAGGGCTCATGATGCCACCGGTGCCCTGCTGGGATTTGTTTAGCACACACACACACCTCTGGATATACCACAGACTTCTACAGTTTATATATAAAATTAATTATAATGACCTCAAATAAATCCAAACCCTTCATATTTAAAGAAAACTTTTCTAAATAATACCATTCAAAGATACTGATACTATAAAAATACTATACACACATGAATCTTTTTTTTTTTTTTTTTACAATTTTGTTCAGACTCAAAGTACATACAGTATGATGGCCTGTGAAATTTGCATTACATATAGGCTTTACACACCTGTATTTTTGTCCATGTTAGTGAGCTAACAAGCCATCCAGATTGCTATCTTTTTACTTTATTTATGTTTAAAGTCAACAAGAAACAAAAAATTGTCATAATCTTGTCTTCACTATTGTGACATATGTCTGTGTCAAATGGCTTCTTGAATGAGAAATTTTTTTATATTTAATCATATTTCATTTGTTTTTTATGGAGATGTACAAATACATGCATTCAGGAGTAAAAAAAAAAAAAAACTCTTTAATATATTTTTTTTCTATAATTTATATAAAAGTTAATCATAGTGATTACAGACTAATTCAAACCTAAAACACACCAATCAATAGCCATTTTTTAAAATAATAAGATAAATATTTGTGAGATTATGGTGATACACTGGCACACAGAGTCCACTAAACATGTGATTGTCATGAAAGCCTGGTTGCATTTGCCATCTATAATCTGACTGTATATTAGAGCTGTAAGATAAAAGCCGTCATTCAGAAAGGAGTCAGGTGTCTACAAACATTTGGCCATACAGGCCGTGTAAGTGCTCTAGCAAGCTAGTTAGATGGCAAGACAGGATGCTAAAACTTCACCAATACAGAGAAAACAGCTATTTGTAGGTTATATCAAAAAAATATATACTTACATTCTTAACTTTGGACAGCTAAAATCCATTTAATGCACTTAACTAACTAATTTCAAGACTCTTACTGCTAAGCAAGGAGGTTCCACCTGGTTTACTAAAGGCCCTTCCTCAGATTGTGGAGAGAGCCAATCACAGTTTAGAGTTTTGGAGTGACACTTGGAGCGGCCAATCAAATTGTCAGGCCAGCTACAGCCATCTGAACACATGGCCTACATTTTTCAATCATAAATGTGTGTTCAGAGGTTCAGGTCCATCTTCATCCATCGTCATCATCACCCTAGTGACAGCACAATTAATATTAAAGGGCTTAAATGTATTTTCTAATCTGTTTAAGGTTATGAAATATTTTGAAATCTCTATTCTAGTGTTCAATGTAGGTGTTCTCTGTTTATTTATTTATAAACACAACCGTATTTTCAAAACTTTTGTTTAATTTTTAATTTTTTTTTTGTTTAAGAGTTCGAGTGCCTGTTATTGTTTGTTGTTAGTTTTCTAAAAGACAAAGCACAATATATATATATATGTGTGTGTGTGTGTGTGTGTGTGTGTGTGTGTGTGCGCGCGCGTGAGCGATCTGCAGGTCACACTGACCACTGGACGGTGTGTGTTTTCTAAAGCGCACCCCTGGAGCACCTCAAGCCTCTTGCGTGTGTGTTTCTAATATTGTAGGTAACTATATTGTGTGTGAGGTTTATGAATGCCGTCAATGTGTGTGTGTGTGTGAGAAACTCAAATCTATCGTGTGATGATGGTGGTCACAGCAGAGCGGCTGCCAAAGACACACGGTTACAGATTACCTATCGAGACAAACGAAAAACATTTAAAGAAATACTGACGCGCAAACTTTATCAGCTCGCCGATGCTTTTCTATAACATTTTATAAATCAATATGTAAAAAGATTCTATATAAAAGACGTAGAGTTTTTCAGTGCGGTGGATTCAAGTGCAGAAGAATCAAGCCATACATGAACATTACCCGACAGAGACTCCAGACTGAAGCGCGTGCAGACTTCATGGAAGCTGCAACTGAAGCAGACGTCTGCACACTCACAAACTTCAAAGTAGTTGTTCTTTACTTTTGTGGTTTGTTAATGGCAAGTTTGAAAGGAAGACGTCTAAGAACCATGAGGCTGTGAACATATTTCACACAAGTATGGAACCCATGACCTTGTGTTTGAGCTACAGGAATGCACATGAATCAGAAATACAGATGTGGTCTCATTCAGGTAGCTGTGATGAACATCTCGACCAATTCATTTGGTGCAAAGTAGTTGATCTGAAAAAGACTATTCTGGCATCTTTTACAAAGCAAACACACACATACACAAAATAATGTTTACATTTCAAAGCATAGCTACACTAGCAGTCGAAAGTTTGGACCCAGCTAACAGGGAATGTTCTCTCAAAGTTATGTCCCAGTAACGTTAATACAACGTTTATTCAAATTATTATCTGGTCTTTAATTATGTGCTCAAAACATTATTTATACATCGTTCATGGAACATTTTTCTGAAATGTTTCATTTGGAATGTTCATTTTAGATTGTTACTATTTTAGAACATTCAAAAGTAACTGTTTGCAAAATGATACACTGGAACATTTCCTTAACATTCATTTAACCAAGAAACATTTTTAAAACATTAAAAAAACTGGATGTTTCGAAGAGTCAGAGAACATTCAGAAATAACGTTCTCATAACCTTATGGGAACATTAGCAAAACGTTGTTAGAACATATTTTTGTTCGCTGGAGAATCATAAGGATTTATTTCTCTTCTGCTATTTAAGTCTCTTCTGCTCACCAAGGCTGCATGTATTTGATCAAAAATACAGTAAAAACAGTAATATTCAATATTATTACAATTTAAAAGGACTGTTTTTTTTTTGTTTTTTTTTAAATATATATTCTTGAATTTTCAGCATTATTACTCCAGTCTTCATTGTTTTTAAAAATACTTTTATTCATTAGTGACGCATACAATTTCTCAAACGTGACAGTAAATACATTTACAATGTTATAGGTTTTCTATTTCAAATAAAAGTTGTTCTTTTGAACTTTCTGTTTGTCAAAGAATCCTGGAAAATAAAATGTATCATGGTTTACAAAAAATATATTAATGTTTCTTGAGCAGCAAATCAGCATATTAGAATGATTTCTGAAGATCATGTGACACTGAAGACTGGAGTAATGATGCTGAAAATACAGCTGCACATCACAGAAATAAATTATAGTTTAACAGATATTCACATAGAAAACAGTTATTTCAAATATTAATAATATTTCACATTTTTTACTGTATTTTTTATTGTATTTTTAGTCTTGGTTGGAGGATTGGTGATTATTTGAGATTTGTTTTTGTTTTGAGTTTGTTTCTGGTATGTTTCAGAGCACAATGGACTTGAACAGAACACAAGACTCTCTCATGTAACATCGTAGCACTCATGACAAAAAACAGCAAAGGGCGACGCAGCAGCCAAAGACGTCCGTCTGACGCATGTGTACATAGACTGAACAGGAGTGTGAACGGCTGCTCGTGTGTGTATGTGTGTGTGTGGGGAGACAGACGGACGCTGGACCCTTGTGGAAGCACCGGTATACCAAAAAAAGACTGATATTTGGAGCTGTGGCTGTGTACAGATGACACTGTAAATACTCAGTATGGTTTCTTTTCATTGCTGCCGTGCGTCACGTGAGTTGTGGCTTCCATCAGTAGACGTGTGCTTTGTTATCAGCTTAACGTTTGTATTATACTCTATAGTCTATATGTGTAGCACTGAAGACATGTAAATACATGTGTTTATTAATGAATATGAATGTTATCGATCTTTATTAGGGCAACGAACAGCATGATCGCTGATCAAACATGAAGTGTATTAAAGATTGGCTGTATCGTGCAATATACTTTTGGAGAAGAGTTCTAGCAAATAAAGGTGTTATGAAGAATAACTCAGCTGTTCTGCTCATTTCAGCATTTAGATAATAAATGACACGAGAAACAGAAAACATGGATGAGAAGAAATAATTAACATCGTTTATTTTCTGGAAATGATATTACACTTATTTCAAGTATTAGTTTAGTCATGTTTTTATCTCATTCTCCATCAGGGCTGAATTGAGAATTAAAATTTCTGAATTTGAACTTGATTTGAATTGTGGTTCCGAACAGGATGCAGCATTCTAATAAGAATTTTCAAACGATACATTTCTTTATTTCTCAGTACCTATTTGTATAGAATATTTCTGAAACATCAGATGATATTAATGATCTTTTTTTTTTATAATTTTTCTTTTCTTTTAGTGGAAGGGCATTTCATTTCCCAGAATGCACTAATTTACTTCAATGGATCTCTTTTGTTCATAAATTGCAGTTCAAATTGTAATTCAACATTTCGTTTGAGAGGCCAGTTCATTTAAATTCACACTCATGAATTCAAAGACAGCTCAATTTGGCATTTTATTAATGTCTGATGTTCCCGCCCAGCTAACAGGAAACATTCTCAGAACGTTCTGGCAAAGTTATAAACAAACGTTCTTCAAATAACATTAATAGAACATTCATTCAGAGTTTTCTGGCTATTTCTGCATCATTCATAGAAGTAACATTCCCATAATGTTTGCAAACTTCTAAAATGGAATGTTCCCTTAACATTCACATGACCACAATTTTTTTTTTTTTTTACTAGACTTTCAGAACATCCAGAGAACATCCAGAAATGTTTTCAGAACCTAAAGGGGGACATATTTTCGCCAGCTGGGTGGTCTGAAATGGCTGGTACAACATTAGAAGTTTCAGCAGAAGATTTTAGTCATTCATTTGTGTTTCTTTTATCATTTATGCATTATTCTGTGAGCTGTAAATTAAAGCTACAAACGATCTAAAAATATTGTATAGTAAATAAGGAGCAGCATCATCTGCGCGTCTCTGCCTGAGGAGCTTCAGGAGGCAGCTGGAGTTTCTCCTCTAGTCTGTCTGCTTTCGCTCCTTCTTCTTTCCTTCCCGTTTTGGTTTCTGTGAATCTGTGGGGAGAAGAACAAACATCAGTCTCTCTCTCACACACACACACACACACACACACACACACGCGCACGCACAAATCTCATGAAAACACATCCAGCTCCTATTTCAGCCCGAAATCAAGAGAGATAAAAATAAGAAATACCCTTTTGCTTAAAGAAAATGAAGCCTGTTTCATGCACATAAAGCACATTAATAGCATTTGAAGATATTTAACCCTGTATTCTCCGTTCCATTAATTATGGATGATACATTTGAATATTTTGCTTTTGAGGTTTTTTTTTTTTAAATAATTCTCATTATAATTTTTTTATGTATTACAGTATTTTATTTTAATTTTATATTGCAGTATTTTTATTTTCAAATGAAAAATAAAATTCATTTATTATTTATTTTAAATTAGTTAATTTAAAAATAGTGTAAAATTAAAAATAGCTTTGTTCATTTAAATCAGCTTAAAATGTTATTGTGATCTATGAATTTTTACCATTCAACAGTTTTTTTCTATTAGAGTTTTTTTAGATTTAAAAATGTCAAATATAATTTATTATTTTAAATTAATTAATTAAAAATACATTTAAAGTTACTATTTTTATTAATAGCATTAAATGCTACTGTGATCTGTAAATATTTTACCATTCATCAGAATAATTTTTTTTCCATTAGTCATGTTTTTGCATGATAATTTGAATTTAAAAAAATTAAAATAAAATTTATTATTTTAAATTTAAAATACTTTAGATACTTAGAATTTTAAATTGTTTTAAATAGAAAATACTTTATTTATATCAGTATAAAATGCTACTATGATCTATAAATAATTTAGCATTCAATTTAATTATTTTTCTTTCTTTCTTTACTTTGCATGACAATGAGAATTTGGATTAAATGTGACAAACGTTGACACTACATATCCAGATAATCACGCTGAATGATTCTACTGTTATAAGAGGATATTTATAAAGGCTCCTCTGCATAAATCTCATCTCAGATATGAAATGAACCTTGACTTAGTTTAATTAACATTCTTCTGGATTTAGTGAGAGTGAGAGCTGGTGGACGTCACTTGTTGATCTGAGCTCATCAAGTCTAAAAGTTCATGTTGTCATCAACAGCTACCGTCTGCATTCATGTCTAAACTTGCCAAACATCTACGTTTTCACACAAAACAATCCAAATGTGCAGAAAATCTTCATTAAACTGACTGATGATGATTACATGTCCAATAACGCCATCCAAGCGTTCATAGCATTAGCATCTCATTAGCATAAAGATTAAACCCATTCAAATCAAACACAAAAACAACCAGAAGACCATCAGCAGAACAACGGCTAATTATAGAATAAAACCAGAGGAAAGATGAATGACAAATGAGATCTACAGATCAACTGTTCCTTCTAGACGGCAGTGAGATTAAATAGAGATCTCAACATATGCTCAGATTCACAGCATCACAAACATCAGAGATCTCAATATGAACTCAAACATTCATCATCAATTCAAGATTAAATACTGTGTGTGTAAATAAATACATACATACATATTTTTAGGTCCAAATATTGAAATAATTAAGATTTTTTAATATTTTTGAAAGAAGTCTGCTGCTCATCAAAGCTGCATTGATTTGACCAAAAAATACATAAACAAATAAAATAAAATGAGAAACACTGCAATTTAAAATGACTGATTTCTATTAATAAATATAATTTATCCTGTGATGGCAAAACTTAAATTACATTTTTAAATATATTCAAATTGTAATACATTTTGGCTATATTAAAAACATTACACCTATTATGTATCATATACTGTATCATACATTTATTCCAAACTATATACATATATATAGGATGATGGGGAAACGGTCCAGTCATCCACACACACACACACACACACACGCACACACACACTCAGAAACACATGCACACAAACTCACACTCAGATACACACACACACACACACGCGCGCACACGCGCACACACACACGCACGCACACACACACATGCGTACATACTCGCACACTGGCAATAAAACTGACATTGGCTAGTAATTGCTTGACACACACTCACACAAACTCACTCATACAAACACACACACAAAAAAAAAATAAAAAAAAATTAATACACACACACACACACACACACACACACACACACAAACTCACTCATACACACACACACATAGGCACACTCACACACACACACACACACATCTGCGTCTGATTATCTTGAGGTGGATGGGTGGTTGAGGTTGTTATTGTTGGTAGAGAGTTTGATTTTAATATGAGCCAAATCTATGACAGACAGTCAAAAACAGATGTCCGGCCAGTCAGAGGCTCTGAAAATCCTCATCGCTTCACCATCAACATCAGCGTGAGTGATGTGACGTCCTGTCCGGCCTGCTGTACCGCGGGACACACTAACAGGTGAGATGTGTGTGTGTGTTTACCTGTTTACCTCCGTTCATCCATCTGTGACAGTGGCACCCGCTCCCAAACCCCCACAATCCTCTCTGCTGCTGCTCTTATCACCTCAAACAGACCCCGGTGAAAACACCCCCTCACCCTGTGTGTGTGTGTGTGTGTGTGTGTGTGTGTGTGTGTGTGTGTGTGTGTGTGAGGGTGTGTGTTTATGGTCCATCTGTAGGGAATTTCTAGGGAGTTCCTAATCACTTCTGTCCTCTGTTTGTTGGCACACTGAAAAGGGCACAAACACACATTATCTACAGATACAGCATCACACACACACACACACACACACACACACAGTAATGGGTCAGTTGTTGACATACATTAGGAGAACGGAGCTATTTTTAAGAAACGTTTGAGTTCATATTGAGCCGGTTTGGTTCATGATCATGGTCAGTTCTTCATCTCTGCTGTTTGATGATGGATTGGGCTCTTTAAGCTCTTTCAGCAGCACTTGAGCTCAGGTCCAAATCCTGATAAATGAGACGAGCACACGAGACCCGTCTCATACATTACAGACAAATCCATCTCCCCTTATCCAGACATTCACAACCGTTACTACAGCACTTTAAGGCTGGTTAATGACATTTACAGCAACAATGAGGTTTAGAAAAGCTGTTCTTGACCCGAATGTCATCTCTGAATGATTCACCATCCACTTCATCCAAACACAATCATTTCAGGACATCTTTATCAGTTAAATAAATGCATATGCTACTGTCTGTTTGTGTTTTCTTTTGCGGTGGAAAATTAAATTGTGACTTTCAGATTGAAAAATTATGCTCTTGGGAGATTAAGACGAATTTCTTTTGATTAGCCTGAATTGTTGCCAACATTTACATTTATTCATTTAGCAGATGCTTTTATCCAAAGCGACTTTACAAATGAGGAATATTACAGCACGAGGGATTCATCAGCGGGAGACAGTAGCATTAGAAATACTGCAGTGCCATGAATCTCAGCATATTCACTTCATAATAATATGAAGCACAGACAACAACAACAACAACAACAACACAAACCAACCGTCTGTGGCCTTTAACACACTGTGAAACCGTCACATTTATTAAACTTTAACAGAGTCTTTAGAATCTTCTTGAGCTCGAGAAAGAGAGAAAGACCTTATTGATCAATATTTCAGCGTAACCTTACGATCCCACAGTCCTGCGCTTCAAAACACAGACCTGTAAACCGTGTATAAAAATAATACAAGAATATCTGCAGTATACAATAATGGCAAAACATATTGCTGCATCTTTAATTTGAAGATACCAGAAATAAAAGTGGGATTACAAATAAATAAGGGTCATTTGGATTCTTAATGCTTTTTAAGGCATTACGGTCAAAACTGTTTTTTTTTTCATGCACTGCTCAGTTTTTTGGCTAATTTATATGTCTTATTTCAGACAAGATGGGGGGGGGGCATCAAAAAGCACATTTAAGTTTTTTCAGATTTATCTTTTTTCATCTGTAGATTTAATACCTTTAAAGACTGTTTCTCAAAATAAGTTTTTTACTTCACTTATACACACAAAACTTTAAATGTAACCGGTTGTATTCCTCTTTATATTCTGAAGGGTATTACAGAGGGTTCTGTTTGTTGTTTGGGGTTTTATGCAACATTTTATTACCAAAAAACATGGTGAAAATGCATTTTTCCAGATTGCTGACAGCATTTTTTGATTTATGGAGTGAGAAAAAGAGAAATCCAACATCCCCTCAATAAAAAACCTGTTCTGGAAATGTATGCATATTACTGCATATTTAATTATATAATGCATTGCTTGCATATTTCAACATAACAATGCAGGAAACTTGTAATACAAAGCAGTAATTAATCAACTAGGGAAGTATGGTAATTATCATCTTTACCCCATTCACCTGTGGTGTCTTACCTTAATGCAAAAATGTTTTTAGCACTCCAATCAAATCAGTTGATACTGCTTGTGTGTTCACTCAAGTTGAGTACATCTCATGCTCAACACAGCATGTCTTTATGGGTGTATTCTTGTACCTTGTATCTTGGTCTTGGGTTTGCTGCAGGGTTTGGTGATGTTGACGGTGTTCAGGCAGCTAGCGTCCATCAGCGCTCGCTTTAGCATGCCGGTGCGCGTCTTCATTCCCGTGATCGAGTCACACTCTCCCCACGCTTCAAAATCATACTTACACTCACCTGCAAAAGACAAAAACCCACAACTTGATTTTGACGAGTTCAAATGCAACATAACTTTACAAAACCCTGTCAAAAATACACTATGAATGCTAAAGCAAAACATACATGCATAAACCGGTTTAAAGTCAACATGAAATCCACATTTACTGTCTTAATACAGCTTCCTGGTGTTATTGTGAAGGATTCACCAATGCATGTTATTCTGAAAAAGTTAATGTTTGTCTTCATAATCTTGAACTAGTTTTCAGCTGCTGTCTCCAATCCCTTTTCAACCATATGTCATACGGAGAAACTTTTCACCACACAATATCTCCCAAAGTTTAAAACCACATTTTTTTTCTTGTTGAATATCCTGTTTCACTTGGAAAAACATCAGATTATGGAAGTAAAACAGGTTGCGGGCTACACAAGGGAAAAGAAAACACAACCCAGACTACATTAAATACAGGTTTACTTACAGTGAGGTTTGTGCCGAGCACAGTTTGTTTGTTTTGCGAGGTGAATTATTGGCTGCCCAGAGCATGAGTCCATCAAAATGCAATTTTACACGATAAACAATTTAGGTACTGTGTTGGGTTGGCACTCGGTGGCTAATGTAAAATCGGGATCCTGAAGCAAAACCAATTGTGAAGCCCTGATCTATGCTCTCGTTCCTTTATCTCTTGTCTCATCTCATCTTTCATTCTTTCTGTCCATGCGTTGGAGCGATTTCTCTCGGTCTCTGCCGGAATGGATGGGGGTTAAACGGCTTCAATCAAGCACAAAATTTTCTCTAATGACATATTTAAAGGCAGGGAGAATGTAATTACATGCAGCAGCCCTCCGGCTGAATGGCCGCTGTCCTGAACTGAGACCCTCAAAAATGAGGCCGGTGTGAAATAGAACCCTTATAACTCAAGAGGAAAAATTCTGCACTAGACACCAGCATTTCGACACTAAACTATTCTGACACGGCTGCTGAACTACACAGAAATACACAGAGGATTCATCACTCAACGTTTAGTGTGATCATGTTTTATTAAGTCTGTGATTTCTGATTTTCCTTCAGAGCGAGATGGTCTTGCACATTCCCAGAGAGAGACTTAGAGAAAACACCCTACAGTTTCAGTGTTTGTTGATAGTTTATGTGCATACCTACAAATCCCGAGGGAAGGTGGCATATGCTTTCTCTCTCTCTCTCTCTCTCTCTCTCACACACACACACACACACACACACACACACACACACACACACACAAACTGGTATATTCTGCCAGCTTGTTTCTGGCTCCCACTGCAGTCATGTCATTTCTGAGGATAGAATTCTGTGAGAATCTCCATCTTGTTACTCCACAGTGCAGGCTTATTTACCCTGAGCCCTGCGTGTGTGTGTGTATGCAACCTCTGTTTGTGTGGCTTCTCACCTCCAAACTGCTTTTTCCAGTTGCAGGGGATTTTGCAGCGCTGGGTTTTGATGGTCTGTTTACAGTCGGTGCCGGTGCGTGTGCCCTCTCTGGTGCCCAGACCGCAGTCACCCTCGTTAGCCACACACACGCTCCACTGCCACTCGCCACAGTCCGATTTACGCTCTTTCTTACCTGTCAGAGTGAGAGCACACACAGTTTCATCTTGCACCTTACAATTGTATGTATGAGAGACAGAGAGAGTGTGTGGGTTGATATAGAGCAGTGTGAAGTGATACCGAGCAGTGTGTGTGTGTGGAAATATAGAGCACTGTGGGGAAATAGAGAGTGCTGAGAGGAAATACAGAGCGGCACTGGTAATAGAGTGTGGCGTGAGTGACAGAGCAGCGTAGGGTAATCTATAATGGCTTAGGTGATATAGAGCAGTATGGGATAGTATAGAGCAGTGTGGGTTATACAGAGCAGTATGGAGTAATATAGAGTGGCGTGGGTTATATAGAGCAGTATGGTGTAATATAGAGCGGCGTGGGTTATATAGAGCAGTATGGAGTAATATAGAGCGACGTGGGTTATATAGAGCAGTATGGCATAATATAGAGCGATGTGGGTTATATAGAGCAGTGTGGGTTATATAGAGCAGTATGGAGCAATATAGAGCGGCGTGGGTTATAAAGAGCAGTATGGAGTAATATAGAGTGGTGTGGGTTATATAGAGCTGTATGGCGTAATATACAGCGGCGTAGGTTATATAGAGCAGTATGGAGTAATATAGAGTGGCGTGGGTTATAAAGAGTAGTATGGAGTAATATGGAGTGGCGTGGATTATATAGAGCAGTATGGCGTAATATAGAGCGGCATGGGTTATATAGAGCAGTATGGTATAATATAGAGTGGTGTAGGTTATATAGAGCAGTATGGAGTAATATAGAGTGGGGTGGATTATATAGAGCAGTATGGTGTAATAGAGCGGCGTAGATTATATAGAGCAGTATGGAGTAATATAGAGCGGCGTGGATTATATAGCGCAGTATGGAGTAATATAAAGCGGTTTAGGTTATATAGAGCGGCATAGGTTATATAGAGCAGTATGGCATAATATAGAGCGGCATGGGCTATACAGAGCAGTATGGCATAATATAGAGTGGTGTAGGTTATATAGAGCAGTATGGAGTAATATAGAGTGGGGTGGATTATATAGAGCTGTATGGCGTAATATACAGCAGCGTAGGTTATATAGAGCAGTATGGAGTAATACAGAGCGATATGGAGTAATATAGCAGTCATGGCCTAATGATTAGAGTCTGACTTGTAATTCAAAGGTCGCAGGTTTGAGTCTCAGTACTGGCAGGGATTTTAGTGGGGGAAGTGAATGTACAGTGCTCTCTTCCACCCTCAATACCATGACTGAAGTGAGACCCTTGATCACTGAACCCCCAAATGCTCCCCGACGCTGCAGCAAAAAGGGCTGCCCACTGCTCCAGGTATGTGTGTGTGTTCACTAGTCACTGCTGTGTGTGTGCACACTTAGATGGGTTAATAGCAGAGCACAATTTCCGAGTATGGGACACCATACTAGGTAAACGTCACATCACTTTTTCACTTTAGAGCAGCATGGGTTATATAGAGCAGCATGAGGCAATATAGAGTGGTATGGGTTATATTGATAGTTATGGGGTAATATAGAATGGCGTGGGATTTATCCAGTAGTATTGGGTAATATAGACCTGTGTGGTTTAATTAGAGCAATATGGTGTAGTATAGAACAGTGTGGGAGATACAGAGCAGTATTAGGTAATATAGAGCTGCGTAGGTGATAAGGAGCAGTACTGGGTAATATAGAGCGGTGTGGGTGATAATGAGCTGCCTGGGATAATATTGAGAGGCATGGTGATACAGAGCAGAATGGAGTAATATAGAGCGGCATGGTGATATAAATCACTATGTGGTAATAAAGAGCGGTGTGATAAGATGATATAGAGCAGTATAGGGTAATGTATAGTGGCATAGGTGATATAGAGCAATATGTGGAAATACAGAGCAGAAAGGATTATACAGAGCAGTATGAGAAATAATAGATTATGGGGTAAAATAGCAGAATTGGGTAATATAAACATTTATGGGGTTATGTAGAGTGGTGTAGGGTAAAATATAGCAATATGTGACAATACAGAGCAGTAAGGATGATATAGAAAAGTGCGAGATAACATAAAGCAGTGTGTGGTCATGTTCTGTTACCTTGTTTCTCTGTTTTTCCACCATCTGCCTGCGTCACTGTGACAATCATGAAGGCCAGTAAAGCCAGACACACCCACTGCTGCTGCATGCTGGGAAAAAAATAAATGCACATTAAGTGTATGGCTCATAATACAACAAAACAAACAGCATGCAAATATCAACCTGTAAATGCTTCATCAACATACATGTAGAGACTATTTTCTCTCTCTTTCTTTCAGTCATTCTCTCTTTGTCTCTCATAAGGAAAAGTAAAGGTGGATTGAATAATTAGAAAGCAATTTTATCCCAAACGCTCTGCTGCACTTCAGTTACAGTAGCAGTGCAGCCCATCGGCGACATCACCTCCATTTCAATTACTTATGAGCCTCCCTCTCTCTCCTTTTCTCTTCCTGTTTCTGGTTGGCTGATTTCCTGCTGTGCCCATAAGCATTGGCTCGCTGGACTTTTTTCCTAGTTCTGCCTCATGTTATAGACGCTCAGCCATTTTCCCTCATCGGGTGCATCTCACAAAATCTGTAAATTACATGTCCAGGTCAAATTGAAATAGAATGAAGCCTATATTTAGAAAGATGTATTATTTTCATGACAGTTAAGCACATTTACAATTTTCCATAATCCGACATCATTGCTGTGATGTGGAATTTTTTTTTTAAAAACTGGAACATATTTATACATCATGCTAATATCTGTTGTACTGCTTGTTATTAATGCAGATTTTAATTAAAACATTATTGTATTACAGTAATGAGAGTCACCGCTGAGAATTACAGCAAAAGCAAGACACCCAGATGCATTACAGTAACAAGCATTCTGGCACAAAATGTGCTGAAATGTCATGAAAATAAGGTCAAAATTCCAAAAAAGTGCAACCTGGTGATGTTTCTGAGAGATTCGTCCCATCATTTCTGTCTCTATCAGTGCTAATCACGCTGGACGTCTCTCTGCCGCACCTGAGCTGTTCCACTTGAGTCAGACTGTGAAATCGTCAGCGCCACATAATAACCGTGATTTCAGTCAGATGGGCAAAACCTGCCAATCAAAGACTCATGAGTCATGACATATAAAGCGGTTTGGATCGTTAAAACATAATCTGCCCTCCAAACCCTGATTAGCAACACTGCAAGTGAATGTGTGATATGAGATTAGCCTGGAGTGATGTGACAGGAGCAGTGAGATTTGAGGACTAGACAGCAGCAGGATCAGTCGCAATCAATACTCCAATGTCAATTAAACTGATTTAGCAAACAAGATGCAGAACTGTAATTTGCGTGTAAACTAAATTCTAAAAAGTAGAATTAAAATGGAAGGAATGGAAAAAAACTGCTGTTTTTAATAATACATTTCATTACTCAGCATGGTTTACCTGTAAACATGTTGTCACAAAACATGTGCAAATCAATGCTTCAAGTTTTCTGCTACATAATTCAGATATTTATAATGGCTGATATTATAGTTGTACAACATAAATGTAATATAAATGAACCAAAAATAGAAAACAAATAAATAAAATTATTTACTAATATATTAATTTAATTTTAAACATTTAATAAAATTTGAAAAAAAAAAATTAACTTTCATTTTACAGAACTCTTACATTTCCTACGAAATGAAGCAGGGAATGCACAAACTGATAAAATACAGAGGTGTGAAAAATTGTTGGCCCCCTTCTAGATTTCTCTTCTTTTTTTTTTGCATGTTTGTTCAGATCATCGAACAAATTTAAATATTACTAAAAGATAACACAACATGCAGTTTTTAAATGAAGGTTTTTATTAAGGTAAAACAAAATCCAAAACTACATGTCTCTGTGTGAAAAAGTGTTTGACCCCTAAACCTAATAACTGGTTGGGCCACCCTTAGCAGCAACAACTGCAATCAAGCGTTTGCGATAACTTGCAATGAGTGAGAGGTGTACTTGCTGGTGTGTTTTGGATCATTGTCCTGCTGCAGAAACCAAGTTCGCTTCAGCTTGAGGTCACGAACATATGGCCGGATATTCTCCTTCAGGATTTTTTGGTAAACAGCTGAATTCATGGTTTCATTTATCACAGCAAGTCTTCCAGGTCCTGAAGCAGCAGAACAGCCCCAGACCATTACACTACCACCACCATATTTTACTGTTGGTATGATGTTCTTTTTCTAAAAATGCAGTGTTACTTTTACGCCAGACATAATGGGACACACACCTTCCAAAAAGTTCAACTTTTGTCTCGTCAGTCCACAGAGTATTTTCCCAAAAGTCTTGGGCATCATCAAGATGTTTTCTGGCAAAACTGAGACGAGTCTTTATGTTCTTTTTACTCAGCAGAGGTTTTCGTCTTGGAACTCTGCCATGCAGATCATTTTTGCCCAGTCTCGTTCTTATGCTGGAGTCATGAACACTGACCTTAACTGAGGCAAGTGAGGCCTGCAGTTCTTTGGATGTTGTTGTGGGGTCTTTTGTGACCTCTTTGGTGAGTCGTCGCTGTGCTCTTGGAGTAATTTTGGTCGGCTGGTCACTCCCGGGAAGGTTCTCCACTGTTCCATGTTTTTGTTATTTGTGAATAATGGCTCTCACTGTGGTTCGCTGGAGTCCCAAAGCTTTAGAAATGGCTTTATAACCTTTTCCAGACTGATGGATCTCAATTACTTTCTTTCTCATTTGTTTCTGAATTTCTTTGGATCTTGGCATGATGTCTAGCTTTTGGGGATCTTTTGGTCTTCTTCACTTTGTCAGGCAGGTCTATTTAAGAGATTTCTTGATTGTGAACAGGTGTGGCAGGAATCAGGCCTGGATGTGGCTAGAGAAATTGAACTCAGGAGTGATAAACCACAGTTTTAACAAACACTTCTTCACAAAGGGCCATGTAGTTTTGGATTTTGTTTTCCCTTAATAATAAAAACCTTCATTTAAAAACTGCATGTTGTGCTTCCTTGTGTTATCTGTAACTGATAATTAAATTTGTTTGATGATCTGAAACATTAAAGTGTGACAGACATGCAAAAAAATAAGAAATCAGGAAGGGGGCCAACACTTTTTCACACCACTGTATACAGCTTGAAACAACTCCAAGTCTCTTTGGATGTAATCATCTGCAAAATTCTTAAACCTTAAGGTCAGATCCCATAATAACCAATCTGTTTTTGGCCATTTTTATTGTCGCTTTGAACTAATGGCATTCCTCTTTAGCATTGCTCTTTAATTCTTTCAGTAAATTCATCTTCCAGTCATTCTGATTTAATTTCAGCTTATGTATTGACTCGAGTCTGATATTTTCCCAATCCTACTAGACAGATATCATGAATATCTTCACGTTTAACCTCCGCAGACCCTAAAGGAAGTCCACTATTGTCACAAGACAAATGACTTGTGCTTTCTTACAAACCCCTACAGAATGAAGACCTGAGGGGGGGTCGGCCGTGTGTGTGTGTGTGTGTGTGCACTGAGGTAAAGCGGTTATCCAGCTCTAACACTCCATTAGCTCATTGATCAGTGTAAAGGCAGGAGGGAAAGAGTGACAACATGATCCATCAGAGTGAAACACACACACACACACACAGAAGAAAGCTGTACTCGTCATTCGAAATTGACAGATTTCTGTAAGCCTGGTGCATTGGCTCTTAAAGGGACGGTGCACCCAGACAGCCAAATTCTGTTCTCATCTACTCACCTTCATGCCACCCGAAACCTTTGTGAATTTTTTTTTTTCACAGAACGAAAGTGGACAGTCAGCCAAAAAGCACCATCAAAATTTGGGTCTTTTCCTGACATAAAGCTGTCATATACAGTGTAAATCTCACAGATGCTTTTCTGAAACCTCTCTGTAGGAAGGCATGTTTTCATAAGCGCTTTGAGTGACAGGGTTTTATCCGCGCTGAGTCTGGCTTTGAGAGGAAATCTTCATACTTGATCCAGCTACTCTGACTCAGACCCAAACACGGATTTGTTGTTGGGTGTTTGTTTTTAGTGATCGGGGGCGGAGCTTATCAGAACCTGTTAGAATGCAGAAAAACAATGAGATGATCTAGAGAACCCAGATAAAAGACCAACCTAGAGAGGATGAAATGTGATCTTTAGAGGACTGAAAAAGCAGAGTCAACATTCAGTTTAGACCTGTCTCAAACTCGGAACGTTGTCTGAAGGTTCTGGAAATGTTCTCTTAAAGTTATGAACAAACGTTTTTCCAGTTATGCTAATAGAGTGTTCATGTTAGTTATCTGGCCTTAATGTCCTAAAAAGCGTTATTTATATATCACCCATGAAACGTTTCACTTTTAAATGTTAGTTGAATGTTCATCTAATGCTTTTTTTAAATGTTACTTTTTAAATGTTTCAGAACATTCCGAGAACATTCAAAGGTAACGTTCTCATCTTTGCAAAATCATAAAATGGAACATTAACATTCATGTAACCCAAATTTAAAAGTTTTAAAACATTTAAAAAAACAACATTCCAAAATAATGTAACTTAATAGAAGGAAAACGTTCTTGGAACATTTTTATTTGCTGGATCTGAGCTCAAAGAAAAAACTGAGTTTTCTGCTGGAAATCATGGCATCGTGCTGTTCATACATGCTCATCTCATAAAAAAATCGTTGGGACATGACTTGAAGGCAGCGTATGCTAGAACGCGGAGGAAATGTGAATCGTTAACAGTTTCTCTACACAGAATTCCTTCAACGGGTCAGCTTTTGGAGAACAATAAACCTAACAGCGCTGTGTGTGAATTTCTGTTTCACACTGAGCCGCTTTGTTTAGACACATGTATAGTCTAAGAATCAGAGACGTGCTGCGAGCTGTGAATCTATAACACAATATAAATATTCAACAACCATCACTGACTGACAGACAAACAGTGAGAAAGACAGGAAAGCTGCTTTGACATGAATCACACTGACACGAACACAAACTATCAGACAACCAAATTCATAGCTAAAGATTTCAGCATTTCACTCTGTGTGAATTACTGGGATGACATTGATTGCTTATTCCTCCTCAGACGGCTGATATGATCACATTACACTGCTGAACTCAAACTGGATTTACTGGAGAACATATGATATGAAAATGTTTGCATCTGGTCACTTGGTAACACACACACTGTAATCTGGATTACATCATTTTTTAAAATCTGATTAAGTACTTATAAGTAGATTTGATTACATTTTAAAATACTAGTAATCAGATTAGTTTTTTTTTTTAATGACTACATGATTACATTTTATTTACACAATAGGAATACATTTTTCATAATTTAATGATTCTCCCTAATTCTTTTTCATCTTTTAATTTTCCTTTCTAAAATAGCCTACCGCTTATTTACATTCAGAACGTCTTCCAGTTTTGTAGACATTTATACAAAGACCAGTCATTATTATAATTATACACTATAATTACAGTCCGATGGTCATAATTACACAGGAATTTAAGAGGCCACAGCATTTAACCACTGGATTCACAAAATTAATTTGAGTTCTAAGAAGTGTTTTGTTAACATGTCAGCATTGCATCAAATTTTATTTGAATTATCATTCAGTGGGTTACGTAACCATGCATTACCATTTCTCTGGAAGACTTTTGTCTTTCAAACACATTAAATTGCACAAATCCATGTTATTACGTCTTTACTTTACAGATTCCCAAACTTTTTTTTTTTTTTTTTTGGTATATATTTGTAACTTCTTAAATATATTTTCTTTCACTTTGTATTTTTATATCAATATGGTACACGATTATCCTATTTAAATTAATGAGATAAATGAGTTATTTCAAAAGTAATCTGATTATATTACCTAAAATTTGTAATGTAATGGATTACATTATTAACTACAATTTTTGTCATGTAATTTGGAATTAGTAACAGACTACAATTTGTAAGTGATCTTCCCATGATTTGAGGAATCACTGATGTCTGGAGCTCAAACGCTGTAGGGCGACACACTCAACTTTAACACTAAAGAGTGTCTTTAAATCCCTGACCCGTATGCAGCGAGGAGTCAGTACTAATAAATCCAGACGTTAATGCTACAGGTCAGAGCGTCAGAGAGAGGTCTGATCTCAGTAAACACAAGCCACAAGACACAAATCAAACACTCAGATTCATGAGAGAGAAACCCTGTGCAGACAACACTAAGCCTGCAGACTTACACACACTCAGACGGATGGATAAAGCCGCCGGGTCTCCGATAAACCTGCCAGGCACCTGTAATCCCAAATCACTTTCACACAGTTATACACACACACACAGCTCATAGCTGGCAAAACCCTCTCAAATGGAAAATAGATGGGATGTGTGTTGCAAATCGACTTTTTGACATTCGTGTCTTTCCATGAATTTCACACCAGAGAAAAGTTCAGCCCGAGGGACGGATTATTAGCACACACACACACAGAGAAAACATCTTTCAGGATATTTCAGAGAGCACAACACCAAACACCTCACTCGACCCCGAAACACACGGGATGTGTTCCAACTGCACACTACCACACTACACTTACACTTTATGCGGTATTCAGCACAAACTACCAGTCAAAGGTTTTGGGTGTTTTTGAAAGAAGTCTCTTCTGCTCACCAAGGCTGCATTTATGTGATCAAAAACACAGAAAAAACAGTAAAATTCTGAAATATTAATACAATTTCAAACAACTGTTTTCTATGTGAATATATTTTAAAATGTAATTTATTTCTGTGATACGCAGCTGAATTTTCAGCATCATTACTCCAGTCTTCAGTGTCACATGATCTTCAGAAATCATTCTAATATACAGATTTGCTGCTCGAGAAACATTTCTGATTATTATCAATGTTGAAAACAGTTGTGCTGCACAATATTTTAGTGGAAACTGTGATGCATTTTGTTTTTCAGGATTCACAGATGAATAGAAAGTTCAAAAGAACAGCATTTATTTTAATAGAGATCTTTTGTAACACTATAAATGTATTTTCTGTCACTTGTGATCCATTTAAAGTGTCCTTGCTGAATAAAGTATTATAACTTTTTTTAATCTTTCTGACCCCAGCTTTGATGCTGAAAATTCAGCTTTGACTCACAGAAATAAATTACATTTTACAATATATACTTTTTTTAAATTGTAATATTTCACAATAATACAATTTTTACTGTATTTTTAATTTAAAAATGCAACTTTGGTGGGAATTAGACACTGAAAACATTAACATTAAATATTCAAAACTTTTGTCCAGTAGTAAGAAGTAACAATGTATTGTTGCATAATGCAAACTGCTTTGTTTACTGTATTCAAAACCAACAGGAAGCATGCAGTGATGTACTTAAATTATTCACATTGACACCAACACAATGATATCTATTTAAATAACAGTCTTTAGCAGTGCTGTCTGTACCGTCTCCGTGTCCCACACCAGGATTCTCAGCAGCATTATTTAGACGTTATGTGTTGGATTGTCTTGTGAGTTTTTCTCAGACTGATGACAGATGGTGCATTTGGAAGCAGGTGCGTGAACAAAGCAATTACATCCAAAATAGAGCAACAGCTCCATCATTAACACCCCCCACCCACATCCATCACCTCTTCATCTTTAAAACACGGCCTGCGTTTGGGGCTTCTGAAAGTTTTATCCTGGTTATGTAAAATAATTCTTGCCCACCCCTGTAGTATTCATCAGTTAATAGAGAACAAAGTGAGAAGTGAACTTGTAATCACGAGGCCAATTTAGTGTGAAAGCCAAGAGCCGCTCACACCTGCAGTAGATCAGTATTTACAGCTGTTTTAGATTAGATGAGTATTCACACCTGGGGCCAGCTGCATAAAAAGTTTAGACTAGTCTTACAAGTAAGTCATCTAATTTTTGTTTTCTTTAAGACTGCATTTTTTTTAATTAGTTTTATAAAAATGTAGATTAGTCTAAATTGAATCTAAAAAATAAGACTGATTACCCCTTAGCTAACTGCTAGATGATCAGACTAGTTCTTAAAACACAGTCTTAACATGTTTATGCAACTGGCCTCTGTACTCAAGAACACCTGCGTTTACGTGTTTATTAAGTGTTTATTCCAGCTGCACTTCAGTGTTTCATGTGCTTTTGTTAATTGTATAATAAATTAAAAGAAAACATAGAATACAAAAAGATTAGAAAGATATACATTTTAATTTTTTTATTTTTTTTTTAAGAATAGAATTAGAATAGTGAGTGCTAAAGTTAGAGGGTCAAATAAAGATGGAAGAGATGTGTTTTTAACCGATTCTTGAAGATGGCTAAGGACTGAGTTGTGCAGGTCATTCCACCAGGAGGGAACATTTAATTTAAAAGTCCGTAAAAGTGACTTTGTGCTTCTTTGGGATGAACAATCAAGCGACGTTCACTTGCAGAACACACACTTCTAGAGGCACATAAGTCTGAAGTAATAAATTTAGGTAAAGGGGTGTAGAGCCAGTGCTGGTTTTATTGGTAGCCAGTGCAAACTGATAAACAGAGGTGTGACGTGCATTCTTTTTGGCTCATTAAAAATTAATCTTGCTGCCGCGTTCTGGATTAATTGTAAAGGTTTGATAGAACTGGGTGGAAGACCTGCCAAGAGAGCATTGCAATAGTCCAGCCTGGACAGAACAAGAGCTTGAACAAGGAGTTGTGCAGCATGTTCTGAAAGAAAGGGCCTGATCTTCTTAATGTTGAATAAAGCAAATCTGCAGGACCGAGCACTTTTAGCAATGCGGTCTGAGAAAGTTAGCTGATCATCAATCATAAGTCCAAGGTTTCTGGCTGTTTTTGAAGGAGTTATGGTTGATGTGCCTAACTGGATGGTGAAATTGTGATGAAACGATGGGTTTGCTGGAACCATAAGCAGTTCTGTCTTGGCAAGGTTGAGTTGAAGGTGATGGGTGTTTTGTCTTGCAAGAAACGTCTGTAAGACAAGCTGAGATGCGAGCAGCTACCGATGGATCATCAGGATGGAATGAGAGGTAGAGCTGAGTGTCATCAGCATAGCAGTGGTAAGAAAAAGCCATGTTTCTGAATGACGGAACCTAATGATGCCATGTAGACAGAGAAGAGAAGTGGTCCGAGAACAGAGCCCTGAGGCACCCCAGTAGTTAGATGTTGCGACTTGGACACCTCACATCTCCAAGATACTTTGAAGGACCTATCTGATAGGTAAGACTCAAACCACTGGAGTGTGGTTCCTGAGATGCCCTTTGTCAGTAGGGTTGATCTGGTGGTTAACCGTGTCAAAAGCAGTGGACAGATCAAGCAAGATAAGTATTGAAGATTTGGATTCCGCTCTTGCCAGTCTTAGGGCTTCAACAACTGAGAGCAAGGCAGTCTCAGTTGAGTGTCCACTTCTGAAGCCAGATTGGTTGCTGTCAAGGGGGTTGCTCTGTGTGAGAAAGGCAGAGACTTGGTTGAACACAGCTCGTTCAAGTGTTTTTGCAATGAAAGGAAGAAGGGAAACTGGTCTGTAGTTCTCTAAAAGAGATGGGTTGAGGGTGGGTTTCTTAAGTAGTGGAGTTATACGAGCCTTTCTAAATGCTGAGGGAAAAACACCAGTGTGGAGGGATGTGTTAATGATGTGAGTGAGTGCAGGTACAACTGCAGGAGAAATGGCTTGAAGTAGATGAGATGGAATAGGATCAAGCGTCAAGTAGTAGGATGATTAGAAAGGATGAGTTTAAGTGTACATTTTATTTTATTTTATTTCTAATATTTATTCTTTATTCTTTTTATTTCTTTATACTATAATAACCCTGGTGTACACATTATATGATTTTACATTGCCATTGACTCTTAAATTACAGGAAGATGCATGAATTTGATTTTAAACTTGGATCAATTTTAAAGATGTTTTTCTGTCCAGATGACAAAAAAGAAAAATTGAATTTTTGCTGCCTATTCAAACTATTTTTGCACAGCTATTTTTGTGTTGGTAGTGTTTTGTGTCCATTTTATTAATATTTTAAATGTTTTAGTAATTTTGTTGATTGTTTTTGTCATTTTTATAATGTTTTAATTAAATATATATATATATTTTTTTTTATTTCAGTTATTTTAAACAAGTTAAATAAGATGAAAATGAAATATATTGTCTTTGCAACTAGTACTAGTAACTAGTATGTGTATATATGTATGTGTGTGTGTGTGTGTGTGTGTGTGTGTGTGTGTGTGTGTGTGTGTGTGTGTACACACATTTTAATGGCACAGCTCCCTCTGCAGGCATAATACAATCCCTAAAGGCAGCAGAAAGAGTCCGTTTTTAAAATACTATATCCATAGTAACACTGAAGGAAGGGATTTAAGGACTAAACGCTGAGGCCTCTCAGACAGTTTCCTTAAATCAAGCAGAGACAGTCGCGTAAGACCAGCCTTCATCACAAACACACAATCTGCGAAGAAACAGAGAGCGAGAGAAATGCAATTCCTGAAATTCAGAGAAATGCATCTCTTATTAGAGTTTATTGAGCTTGTCAGGCTTTCTACGGCTGTTTCTGACAGCTCTGATCAGCTTCTAGCCTACACACACACACACACACACACACACACACACATCTCCAGAAGTAAGAGATCGGCTCACCAGTATTTTTATGCTTGATTGCACTCAGAAACGTCAGAAGAGTTTTTATCAACAGCTTTGGTGGTGTTTTATTTCACTCAGTTGGCAATTCAACAATCTCAACGTCTACAATACACACACACACACACACACCTGATAAACACTGGTTGACATTTACATCTATTCATTGCAAAAATATTCAGAAGTAACCTTTCCATTATGTTTGTGAAATGATAAAACTGAGCGTTACCTTAATGTTTCTCTAACCTTCAAATAACCAGAAAGTGTTTTTAAACGTTTAAAAAACTGAATGATTTGAATTTTCAGAGAAATAAATTTTTTTTTTTTTTTTGCTTTTTTTATTATGACTTAACACTAATGTTAGCAAAGTGTTTTTATAATATATATTTTTTAGTTGGGTTTCTTTGAATGTGTGAGACTTACAATTCAATAGCCTCCAGCTAAAGAACTAGAAGAATTGATTGGTATTGACAGCCAATCAGATTCCATTCTTCCTTAAAGCAGCAGGCGACGTAATTGCAGTGCGTGCTTATAATATACAATATAATGTGTTTGTGTTGACGCTAATATAGTTATCATTATAATTATGGTTACAGTTACTGTTCTTGGTGTGAACAGGCCTTAACTGGCTGTTTTTGTACAGGTATAATAACAGGAAGCAAAGATGGATGTTAATATAGTTGTTGGATATTACTGCTGTTGCCTCATTTCATTGATTATGTTACCTTTCTTTCTAATACTGTGAAGCTGCTTTGAAACCATCTCTATTGTATAAACCAACCCAAAAGTCAATCATGTTCTTTTTTTCATAAACAGCCCAAAGGCCCCTTCTTCACAAAACTCATAATCTAGCAGTCAAAAGTAAAGTAAGGGATTACTCTTGATTTTTCTGTAATTGATTTAATTCTCTAACAGTTATAGAACAATTCTACATAAAACAACAGTTGATTTAACATCAAAATGCAATGTAAAAAGTTTAAAGTAAACTTCTCCCTTTGGTCAGTTCAAGAATAATTCGTGCAAATTTATAATATTTATTTCAAATAATTAAAAGAGAAGTTTTGTGTCTATGCTCGTATTGTTTAACTGATCGAGGTTGATTTTGGGTTTAGAAAGTACTACTTTTTTTCAGAGAGTGTAATTAGTAGAGTAATAATTGCACTGTACAAGATGCAATTAGTAGCTGAATTTCTCTTTTAGAGTAACTTACCCAGCACTGGAAACTATTAGGTAACGGTTAACAGCTTTAAAGGTTACGAGATGATGGTTTGTAGTGTAAAACATTAGTGATGGATTCAGCATATTAGTATCTTTTATGAGTTTCTTTCTGCTAGTTTTATACCCCGCTGTTGTTTGGGATGGTGGACTTTCACAGTCAGCCATATATTAACGGAGGAGTTGTGTTATTTTTGGTCAGCACTTTGGAGAGTGTGAAGTAGAAGAAAGCAAGCGACATAAAGGGAGAGAAGGAGTGGGTGGCTCTGTGGGGCAGCGGCTTTGAACGCGCGCTAACATGCACACGGTGAGGCCGAGGTCACTGTTCTTATCCCACAGCAGCTTCGTCTAACTTCAGCTGCTCTAAAAACAGAGAGAGGTGCACGGAGAGAGCGGGCGTAGCTGTGGGCGGCGGCGCTGACCCCAACTCCTGACCGCTCCCATTCATCTCCAGCTTTATTTAGAGACCTGCGTTTGTTTGTGAACGGCTACAGTCGAGTTTAGTAGGTGGACGCGTCCCCGATTAAGCTTTCCAAAAGCCCTCCTCTTCCTCGCCGTGTTTGTGAAGATATCAGCCAACACAGCTCCACTTTAATCCCGATGAGAGGATGAGATCTTATAATCGCTCAGATTAGCCTAACACTTTTTAACATGCACAGCGATGTGAAGACCCATTTTAAAGGGATAGTTTACCCCAAAATCATCATTCACTCTCCCTGTAGTGCCTAGTGTTTTTTTATGTGGAACCCAAATGAGGATTTACAATAAAATGAAAGGCAAGCTCTGCATTAAAGACGTCTATATGACTCATGCACTACATTCATACCTCTTTTATAATCGCTGTGTGAAAGGAACGCTCGTTAGAAGTGATTAGATGCTAAAAATCGACACTAATGCTCTGGTCCTTTAATCTCGTATGACTTCAGAGGACTTGGAATAAAGTCAGAACAAGGATTTTTAATCTTTTAGATGCCACGGACCCCCAAATATGATTAGCTACATGCAAGTGACCCCCATCCACCAAAATTGTAGAGGGAATCTGAGAACCTGGACCACAAAACCAGTCATAAGGGTCAATTTTTCGAAATTTGGATTTATACATCATCTGAAAGCTAAATAAATCAGCTTTCCATTGATGTATGGTTTGTCAGGATCGGATATTTGGAGGAGATACAACTATTTGAAAATCTGGAATCTGAGGGTCAGAAAACATCTAAATATTGAGAAAATCGCCTTTAAAGTTGTCCAAATTAAGTTCTTAGCAATGCATACTAATCAAAAATTTAGTTTTGATATATTTACAGTAGGAAATTTACAAAATATTTTCATGGAACATGATCTTTGCGTAAAAGAAAAATCAATAATTTTGACCCATACAATGTATTTTTGGCTATTGCTACAAATATACCCCAGCGACTTCAGACTGCTTTTGTGCTCCAGGGTCACAAATTGTCAAGTATAAAGACCCAATTTATACTGTGAAAAGTTAATATAATTGTGTACAATTTTATTTGGAATTTTTTTAGTATTTATTTTATGCCATTATTTTCTACTCACTATAGTATTTTAGTGTTATCTGCTTTATTTATTCATTTATTAATTATTTATTATTCATTTTATTTTGTGTATAATTTATTTATATATTTTAATTTATTTTCTATTTATTTGTGTGAATCTATTTTTTAGTATTTATTTAAATCACATTTTCATAATTTGTGTTTAAATTTAATTATTCATTATTTATTTTAAATACTTTTATTTAATTTAACTACTTTTATTATTATTTTTACATCTAGAATACAAGTAATAAGGACTATTTATAGATTAAGAACAATTATATATTTATTTTAATTAAAATTTAATTATTTACTAACATTTCTTTATTTTGATAACATTTTTATTTTTATTTACCTAAACATATTTTTAGTATTTATTTATTTTAATCAAATTTTTCAATATTCATTTATTAAAATTTTTTATTTATTTAGATTATTTATTATTTTATTCAGGGTTTCTATAAATCCACGGAAACCCTAGCAAAAACCCCAGAGCTGGAATACAAGTTATATGGACTATTTTTATTTTTGCAGCTTGATGCTCACTTTGAACTGTTGTTGTGTGGAGACACGATGGCGAGTAAATGATGACAGAAGTTTGGCTGACCTCTTCCTTTAATCACAAACCATCAGTCATTAACCGTTTACGTGCTCCAGGTACTGATGATATAAAAGCCCATTAAATCAAAAAACAAACTGATTGGGTATAATCCATAATTTCCCTGGAGCATCGGCCGGACCCTCGTCTCACGTCCCCGGCCTCTTTAATTGGGTGTCGGCCGTAATGACTCGAGGGCCTCTGAGAGGTTTGGACAATAAAAAATAAATGTGGGCCGTAACATTAGAGCAGCGTCTCTTTTATTATCTGTGTTCAATACAGAAGCTCTTAAGATTAGATGTGCATTACGCTCCCACCCGAGTGAGTGTGCGTGAGTCAGTCACCACTATTAAACGCTTATTCTGGCCCACTGCGTCAGCCATTAGTGTACGGCAGCCTATTAGCTGAGATTACAGACGCTCTGTCCACCCCCCATACAGACACCATTCCCTCTGCATAATGATCTCATGTACACACACACCCTCACACACACACACACACACACACACACACACTGTCAGCAGCTTTCAGAAAACTCTTTTTTTTTTTGCTCCACCTACACACTATTAAAAATACAGATCTTTATTAGAATCAGTGGTTACATTAAGAGCCTCCAGCACTCATGGAATCTTTCCGTTGCACAAAACGTTCTTTAGATTATTAAAATAATCTTCACTAAAAAAAAAAAATAAAAAAAAAAAAAAAGGTTCTTTTGAGAATTGATCACTGAAAGGTTCTTCGGGGAAAAAAGTTCTTCATGCATGAATCACTGTGAAAATCCTCTTTTACAGTCTTTGTTTTTAAGCGTGTAGAAAGCACCAACCACTATGGAATCAAAACAGTTATATGTATTCATGTATAAAGACACAATTTATACCGTGAAAAATTATTCTATTACATTACAGTATTTTCTACTCATAGTATTGTTCTGTATTATTTATTTAAATTATTTTTAGTATTAATTAACTGAATCAATTATTAATTAATTCATTTCTTTATATCTAATTTTTAAATAATTTAACTATTTTTAAATAAATTTTAATTCAAAATTATTATTATTTGCTTATTATTTTGCTTATACCCCCAAGCAAAAACCCCTGAAATAGAATGCAAGTTATATGGGCTATTTTTAATCATTTATTTATTTATTTTAATAAAATGTATTTTATTTATTTATTAATCTTTTCTAGTATTTATTTAATCAAAAGTTTCATCATTTATTTTAATAATTTTTATGTCTTTTTTAATTATATATTTTTACATTTTACACAATGGTTTTCAAGCCAGTTCTAATTAGAACAAAAGTGGTATGGCCATTTTTATGGGCATTATTTATTTTAATCAATTTTGTTGTTTATTTAAATCTATTTTTAATATTTTAGTCAAATTTTTCATTAATTATATAAATAATGTTTTTTATTTTTACAATGTTTTTTTCTCTCTCTGGATTTTTCCAGAGAAGCCCTAGTAAAAAACCCTGTGCTAGAATACAAGTTGTATGGAGTATTTTTTATTCCAAGTAAAAAAAAAAAAAACAAAAAAAAAACATGAACCTTTATTTTTAAGAGTGCAGTGGACAAAAGGTGTTTACATTATTAAAATGTTCTTCACACTAAGAAAAAAAAATGGATCTTTTCGGAACTGAACTACTACCAACAGCAATGAATCAGGCGTCAAATTTTGAGCACTGAACGTCAGCTTGAGCCAAAAGCCACTGGAAATCTGGCTTACAAGGCTGAGAAATGTTGCTCTCGAACACCAGCAAAACACATCCAACATCTCACCTAAACAAATGAAAGTTTCCCCACGGCTGACATCCAGTCTCTCAGCAGAATGTTTCAAGGGGAAAATGAAAACATGCTCTGCGTTACAAATGGCCTCTGCGTCTCCATCACTGTGATTAACAACATCATGCACATCATCTTTAATAATTCAGTTTGCAACAAACTTTCCATCTCTCTCCAGCTGTTAACAGCTCTGGATCGATCTGATCTGTGTGTTAATTAGTGCTGTTTGTCTCTGAGCTAAAGCTGAAACACCAGAAAACTAAATAAAAGGGCTCTGAGTCTCACGACTTCTTCCCTTACCAAAAAGTAGTATACTTCAAGTTTATTTTATTAAGTATACTTAAGTAAAGTTCAAGCATATTTTTAAGTATACTTTATGTAGCAAGTATACAAATATCAGTGTTCTAGTAGTATACTTGTAAGTGTACTATTTCAATACTCCTTGAAATTGGCCCACTTTCTAGTATATAAAAGTATACTTTTAAGTATACTTAATAACAGTAGTAAACTTTGAGTACACTAGTTCACCTCTATGTTTGTAGTTTGTACTGCAATTATACTAAAAGTGAACTTATACTGAGAGTTTACTAATTAAATACTTTGTACACTTTGAAGTATACTCTCAGTAAACTACTATAGTTTTATACTGCAAGTATACTCGTAAGTTTTTATTTAAGTGAACTTTACATCATACTTTAAGTATACTACTATGTCCCTATTTAGGTTTTAATTTGTATATATTTTGTTATATGAATATCTGAACATACAAAACATCCAAAGAAAGAACAGGGTATCTGCTTGTAAACAAACACATTTTATTCTAGCTTCATGCATTCTTTTTTAGCTGATTTATTTTTAGCTTGACTGTAATTATTACCTCTGCATCGGTTGACATTTTATTCCATAACGTTACAGTTTTGATGTTGTTTCATGTCAGATGATCGTGTTAGATTACATGTGTTAGTATCTGTTTTGTATATGTCTTCTTCACTTGTGTTTTTTTGGAAATTCTGTGCAGAAGATGTGTACTAGCGCCCTCTACTGTATAACAATGAAAACACGGATTCTAGGAGCACAAGTATAGCTCAAATATATTTAGACTTTTTGTAAGTACAAGTCAAGTATACTTAAATGTCATTTTAAGTATATTTCTGAGAAGTACATAAAAAGTAAACTAAAAGCATACTTTCCTATTTTTAGTTTAAAAGAAGTATACTAATAGCACACTTGAATAAACTTCTTTTTCATAAGGGTTTAATTGATCTGTTTTAAAAGATCTCTTCTCCTCATCAGTTGTTTCTCATACACAGCGTTGAGATGTAGAAAACCATTTCCATTTCTACAACTGTACAACATCAACATTACAAGAGAACTGTGATTTGAGTAAGTATTTTAACATAAAATGTGCACATCTGATTAATTTCCTGATGTTTCTAGCCTTTTACTCTGAGATCATTTTCTCCTGGTATTTGTTTTAAACAGAACTAATGTGTTCATTAACAGCCATTGAGTCGCTCAACCTGTCAATCACTCCACTTCTTTTCTTTCAGTCTCGGGTGACTTCATACTGAGAGACAATCATCTGACTTCATTAGACAAACACAAACAACCCAGCACTCCCGCAGGAAGACAAACAGAAAGACAGACAGAGAGCGAGCGAGAGAAAGACGGGAGATCCAGGTGAGACGAATGCTCTGATCTGATCATGTGCAGGAGATCAATAATCACCTGTGAGCCAATGGAGGGGTGCATGCTGGGAAGAGCAATTTCACGGATTACCTGATCAGTATTTTCAAGTAAAAGAGGTCATTCAGTGGCTCTCAGAGGAGAAAACAGCCAATCAGAGGCTGGCAGAGTGAATCCAGTGTTTAGACGCTATAAAAACACACTGACTTTCACTATAACAGCAAACGGAAGGTCAGATTTGAATGACCTGCGGTCAGCATCAGCATTAGCTCTGCTGGACCTTTATCATCTCAGATAAACTGAAAACTTTGGTAACCCACATCTTCACCTCAATGAGTGTGAGAATGATTGCATTTTATTACCAAGATAAAGGCTCATTCACAGCAAGAGCCATAACTTTAACTACAAAATCTATTATTATCAATGTTTAACGTTGAAAACAGTTTTTGCTGCTTAATGCAGCACGCCACCATTCAAAAGTTTGATTAAAAGTGACAGTGGAGACATTTGTGATGTTACAAAAGATATCTATTTCAAATAAATGCTGTTCCTTTGAACTTTCTATTTATCAAAGAATCCTGAAAACATTGTTTCCATAAATTCAGCTTTGCATCACAGGAATTGATTACATTTTAAAGTATATTCAGATAGAAAACAGTTATTTAATTTATAATACTTTTCACAAAAATGTGAAGCGGAACAACTATCTTTAGCATTGATAATCAGAAATGTTTCTTGAGCAGCAAATCAGCATTTTAGAATAATTTCTGAAAGATCATGTGGCACTGAAGACTGGAGTAACGATGCTGAAAATACAGCTTTGATCACAGAAATAAATTATACTTTACTATATATTCCCATAGAAAACAGTTATTTTAAACTATAATAATTTGACACAGTTTTTACTGTATTTCTGATCAAATAAATCAGCCTTGGTGGGCAGAAGAGACTTCTTTCAAAAACATTTAAAATCTAACCGATTCCAAACTTCATAAGTGTCTCTTCCAAAACTTAGAATAAAACTTGTGTAACCACAGACCACCAAGTTTGTTTCGTAACACCATCAGTTACATCATCATCGTCGTCAATCATGTCAATGGAATCGTGTGTCGGTTCAGACAGAGGTCTGTATTTTCCCCACCGGAGCACTAGTTCCAGGACCAATCCGGGAGAAAGAAAACAGCGAGTGTGTGTGTTTCCATGGAACATCGTTCTGAGAATCCAAACTCTGTGTGTGTGTGTGTGTGTGTGTGTGTGTGTGTGTGTGTGTGTGTGTGTGTGTGTGTGTGTTCCTTACACAAGCAGGACTGTTATTCTCCATCGGCCTCCTGCACCTTTGTGACCCAATCTATGAGAAAGCGGCCTCAAGCTGCTTGAATGAAAAGAGGGAATCGAACAGAACAGACGGAGAAATACAACAACCCCCCTGCACCTCTACCCAGCATGCTTTTGTGTTTGGATGTGTATATAACCACCATTTCCCACATAGCCAACTAGACCCACGGGAGATTAATCTCCACTGACAACATCAGCTGATCTCACACTCTTGAAATACAGGTTCAGAAGGGTTTTGCAGCGAAGCCATTGAAGAACTATTTCTGGTTCCCCATGAGAACATTTCAGTGATCAGATCTTATTAAAAGAACCATATATTCTTAGTGAGTTCAATTCTAAATTGTGAGAAAGAAACTCGCAAACGTGAGAAAAAAAAGTGAAGTGTGAGAAATAAACTCGCAAACGTGAGGAAAGAGTCTGAATTGTGAGAAATAAACTCGCAAACGTGAGGAAAGAGTCTGAATTGTGAGAAATAAACTCGCAAACGTGAGGAAAGAGTCTGAACAGGTCTGAGCCAAACACTCATCTCCAAACACCAATGATTTGTACATAAGGGTGCATTCATTTTAGACACTTCCAAAACTGTTAGCAACAGAGATGGAAACAGTTTTTAAATACATAAAATATGTTTCCGTCTTTGTTGCCACAGTTTTGGAAGTGCCTTTTTCTGTTCTAAAGAAGGGGGCATCCCAATACTTTTGATTATACAGTGTATAAACTCACAATTCTGAGGAAACAGTTGAAATTGTGAGACACAAACATACAATTCTGAAGGAAAAAAGACATAAATTGTGAGATTTAAAGTCACAACAACTTTTTTTTGTTTGTTTGTTTTGTGGCGGAAATAAGCTTCTAATACTTAAGGAACCTTGTTCCACTATAAAGAACCCTTTGCGGATTGTAAAGATTCCATGGATGTTAACGGTTCTTTATGGAAACATCAAAGCCAGTAAAGAACCTTTATTTTTTCATTAGCACCTCACTATGTGCTGGGAATGATTCAGGTTAACCTCCATCAACAGCGTAGTCTCCATTATAAAACTAAATAACTAAATTGAGCTCACGTTTCCTTATAATTGAGTCACAACTTGGCCTGGAAGTGAGAGAAGGACGGCGAGAGATGGTTGGCTGGTGGCTGTTCAGCTGAGCAGGACTAGATCTGATAGGTTAACTGATAACTATGGCAACAGCAGCGGCGTTGAGGCCCGATGCTCGGAGCTCACAGGGTCACACGGCTCCCCGCTTATTCTCATTCCAGTCAGGACCGACCCACTTCACACACCACCCTGGGAAAAACGTCCTCTCTAAACACACACACATGCCCTATACGGGGAAGTCTGAATGCAGACGATGTAGACACGCACGAGGTGTTCTCAAAAGGAGGAAAGAGAAAACAGCAGATGTAAGCCGCTGAGATTTGCAGAGGTTTCACCCATCACTGTGAGGAGAAGAGGAGCATGAGATGTATGTTGATAAGGAAGAAGGTAAAACACTCTTCGTTTAGCTGCTTTGGCTTGATCTCTCTCTCTCTTTCTCTCCTGTCGTCCCAGAGGGGATGTTCCCGCACAGATGTGGGACGCACAGATAAAAGGTGGACCACGGCAAACCCGTTTAAATGCTTTTCTAAGGAAACGCTTTGAAGTTTATACGGGAAATGCTTGCTTTCCTGCATAACAATGTCACTTACATCATCCCATCGGAGACGTAAAGAAAAACACGAGAATATCGACAGGTGAATCTCACAAAACACTCCAAAACCAACCAAAAAAAACAATTTTTATTTTGGTTGGTTTGGTTTGGAAATTATATTCCGCAATAATAGAAAATTTTAGAATCAATTATATTTTTTGCAGGATGACATAATTTTCAGATATTCCCAAATTATCCTTACTTTGATGCAAAAATATATCAAATTATATATTTAAAACAATATATAATATTAAATATTTGAATAAAAAAATTTTAATTTACAAAATTATACAATATGTATTACTGTAATATAAAGGAAAATACAGTATTACAGTAATTAGAATTTAATGAGAATCAACATTCAGAATAATGATATAAACTTGAAAATAAGGAAAATGCCTTTTCAGAATCCACAAGATTTTTTGCATTACGAAATTTTAATTGAATTTTTTTTTTTTACATAATCTGTATTTATTGTAATGCAAAATAATGTATAACATATAGCATATATTAAAAACAATGTTATATTAAATGTTTACATTTTTTGTTCTAAATATGTATTATATTGTTTTTATCAAAAATATTAAATGGCAATTTATAAATACAATTTAAATTTAAAACATTGTATATTTTTTCTTACTGTAACAGAAAAAAATACAAAATTACAACAATTAGAATAAAAAAAATCAACATTCAAAATAACGATATATGTAAAAAATTAAGAAAATGCCTTTTAGGCTCAATAAGTTTTTTTTTGCATGACATTATTTTCTTGGCAATTAAAAATATTTCCAAATAATTTGTAATTGCTGTAATACAATAGAATAGAATACACTAAACAATAAAAAAATTACAGTAATTAGAATCTAATGAAAAATCAACATTCAGGTTAATGATACGTTTAATCTAATACCATAAAACATATAAATAGGCATTAATTTTCTTAATGCACACTATAATTGTTTTGGTTTTGAGGTGAAATGTCACCTGGACAGATTTTTGCGTAGAAGCTCTAACACTGAGCCCATAACCATTAGGCATGCTCTCCAGCCAAAGCAGAAACACTTTTTTTTAAACTTATGTTATGCATTATGTTATATTTCGCCAGCCAGAGGTCACAAACACCCGCTGACCTCTGAGCTGCTGCCACAGGAAGAGATTTCTCACGCTTTAAACCCTGACAGCAGAATGACACGCTTAAGAAGCCCATCACCGGCGCTGAGCGCACGAAGGCCTCAGAGACAGCGGCTATCACAGCCTTTCATCCTCCGGCGTGCCTCAGAAATAACGAGAGCGGGATCTGAGGAGACATCTGCTCAAGCTTTCTCCAAGAAAACACAAAAATCTCTTTCTGAGACCTTGTTTGGCTTTAAACGAGCGCAGAAGTTGTGAATTCAGCGTTACGGCGGCTCTGAGCTTCAAGACGGAGGTTTAAAGTTACGTACCTGTCGTCTGAGGAATAGTTTGCTGTTTCTCTTCCTAAATCCACCTGTTTGCCCTCTTTGTTTTTCTTTTTATTCTCCTATCTCTCTCTCTTTATCTCTAGCTTTCTATTTCCACCACAGAGCCGTGCTAATGGTGTCTGTGAGAGCGACGGACTGAATGCATGTGTGTGTGTGTGTGTGTGTGTGTGTTTGGAGGGAGGGATTGTTTGTGTATTTGCCGCGAGCTGAAAGCCCAATTGACTCGTGATCACACACTCATTAATACAAGGTCACTCCAGACGAGACGAGAAAGAAAGAGAGAGATGCTGAGAGAGAGCTGTCTGTCAGTGAGAGTGTGGATAAAAGTATGAAAGGAAACTCAATATATTCTGTCTGCTGCGTGAAATTAAACTCCAGCACCTTTCACTCGATGAAGTTTCCCTCGACACACACTAGTAAAGCGATGCTGAGGGAATACGACGCTGTAATGCGCGAGACCATCCGTAAAACACTGTTTCAAACTAACTGTATCACTGTGCTGTGTAGCCTTTCCTTCCTAAGAAGATTGTCTGGTGTAAATGCATTTCTTTCCTGCATACTGACAATCCGCTTACTCTGGTACAAATAAATCAATTCTTCTGTCTGAAAACAGGCCAACAGCAACAAACTCAAACACCTGCCAAGGCTCCGTGTACACGGTCTCAAATCCATCCACACACATGATATAACTAATCTAACCAAACAACACGTGTAAATTAGATCTTAACTCTAGTAACTGGTAACTCTGTTTTACATCATATTTGATACATCATTATTTTATGACTCATTCAGTTTGATACAGTATAATGGGAATATACAGGAAAAACACCTCAATTTAAAATTAAAATTTAATTTTAAATCATTATATAATATGTATTACTGTAATACAAAGAATAAATAAAAATATTACAGTTATTAGAGCATTTAAAACTTAGTCAAGGAAAATTACTTTTAAAGATGAATGAGTTTTTTTGCATCATGATATTATTTACATCGCAATAAAATATTTTCTAAATAATCAGTAATTACTGTAATACAAAAATAGTATATTATATTGTATATATTAAAAACAATACAAAATATTAAGTATTTCAACAAAACTTTAATTTAAAATATTATATATTATACTGTATATTATTTAATATAAGTTTGAAAAAATCTAATTTTTTTATTTATTGAACTTTTAGACAAACAAAATAAATGCATGTGTTTTTTTATCATATTTGAGATATCTGGCTTTAATGGCTCATATAGACTGATATTAAGAGAAAATTTCCAGTTTTATTGAGACTCAAACTGAGCAAAAATATACAATTTGTTGCAGATGCTGATATTTACATGATGAAATTCTGATGCTTGTAATGTAAATCAATGAAATCTTTATAACACTATAGCAGACATTAAAAATATGACATAAAATGCTATCATCTCCAATAATATGTCTTCGTGAGACAAGATTGAAATGATCCAAACATATAAAGCAATGCAATCCAGTGCTGATTGAGAGATGTAGAAATAAACGCTCCTCCGAAGATGTGAGATGTTCTGGAGGCTTGTGAAGATCAACAGTGAAAGTAAAGCTTCTGGAAACAAACACTCCTCAAAAGATCCTGATGATCAGATTTGAGACTCTAAACAATGATTGATGGAGAATCAAGTAAAGCTGAGCTGCTTCAGTCCAGTAAGAGTTCATCTGGAGATATTACTGCAGTTATTCTGACCTTTACTTGATAAAAATCAGTCAAGTTTGACACTTGAAGCTCGAGTTGATGCTGGACGTTTGTACAATTACACTAAAAGATGTTTTACTTGCTAAAAAAACTCTATCAATCAGATGACTGAAGACAGCAAAGTTTTGATCATACAGATCATTTGGAGGACTTGAAACAGGCTTTATAGGGTTAAAAGTTTTTGCCCAGATCCTGTATACACAAAGACAGATGCCACTGTTTAGCCAACATCACGTGAACACAAAGCTTGTGTTGCTGCTCTGAACCTGACTTATTACTTACTAATTAGACTCCAGCTGTGAAGGTTAAAACACAAATAGTTAAATGACTCGTTATCAGCCTCGATATTCCCTAATCTCAATGAAAGGACCGCTAAATGAAACATCTGTAATAAAGTCATCAGTCCAGCTGGAAAATCCATCTGTGATCCTACCAAGAGAGAAAAATCCCTCAAACACACGCACATACGGCGCATGAAGACAATCACTTCAGTATGAAATATTAATACAGGCGGTCAGGGACAGAGACGCTCTCAACACCTGCAGAAACACGTCTCTCCTTCATCCTCTCATTTCTCGTTCATGAATAATACACTTCCATCTGCATCCCTCCATCTTTCTTTCTCTCTCTCTGTGTGTTTCTTTACTTCCCTTCTTTGTGAGTAAAGCCCAGAGCGCACGAGGACGCCTCACACGAACCTCTGATCTGAATACGGCCGCTGTTATTTACAACCAACCCGTCCATCCATGGGCCCTCAGCAGCCTTTGAGCACGTCTGATGAAACCAAATGAAATCTCCAATTCATGCCGCTACGTCAGACAGGACGCCCGCTGAATACTATAAAAACACTTCCTCTCTGCACACATTCACATGCATCAACACAAACTCACTTGCATCACTGCACAAACATCAGTGATGATATTAGACACATCAAAAGGTTGTCCGAAGCATCTTCTAATCTTCATTCTTTATCTGAAATTCTGTTGGGTTATGTTTATGAAAAGTCAATGCAGAAGAAAGGATAAAACAAACAAATACTGTTAGTGCAAGTGTTTTTCTTAGAAATCTAATCCTTGATTTCATATGGTTTTGGAAAAGTATTTCCATTTTAAATGAATTTTAAATAATTACTAATTAATGTTCTTGATGTTCTGAGGGTATGTTTTTTTTTTTTTTAAATATACAGTTTAATGGCAAACTTTTATGGGGTCATTGCAGAAGGATGAAAAGAAAAACACTGTAATAATTCATTTAGTCTATCGTTTTGGTTAGAAATCTAATTTTTGGTTTCATAAGGTTTTGAAAAAAGTTTCATTTCATGACTAAAAACAAGTAAAAATAATAATATATTGTCCGTATTGCTTAAAGTGAGTGTTCAAAACACTTTAAAAATGTTTGCAAAAGATTTCATTGGTCATAAAGTTTAACCCTGCCATGTCTTAAAAAGTTAAATATTCTGATATTTTTAAGAAATATTCATTACTGTTTTTGACACACACACACACACACACACGCACACACACACACACACACACACACACACACACACACACAATGTTAATAGATCCAAACAAAACAAGGGAGAAGGAAGAGAAAAATTTAAGAAAAAGTAAGGCAGAAGGAAGAGCAAAACATCTGAAATAAAAGATTACATAAATAATATAAATTATAAAAATATAAGTAAATAAAAATATTCCTTTACAAACTGAAAAAATGTATATATATATATATATATATTTTTTTATTTTTTTATGTTTTAAATTTTATTTTATATGTATTTATTTATTTTATTTTAAATCTGTCCAAACAAAACAAGTTACACTGCTGACTCATTTACAACAGCGGAGTTTACCCACAATGCAACACACACACAGAGGACCAATTTCTCTTCAAACTAACACAATAAGCCACTTGAGGCCATGTGTCTATTACCGCGGGTAAGTGATCTTAACCCACTGACCCTGTAATGAACGTCCTCAAGTGGCTTAACAGCAGCAACACTCATAAATATAACGTTTATAATGTTCAATAAATATTCATTAATAAGAATCAGAATAAATCTGAATTGAGTAATATAATGCATTAGTCTAACTAGATTATTCAGGTTTGGCTATACAAAACGTGCGTGACAGTTTATCATAATTTCATGTCAACTTCAAATACGACTAATCAAATCAGAGTTTTGTGAAGTCAATTAATCTACTGTCTCTCTCTCTCTCTCTCTCTCTCTCTCTCTTTCTCTCTCTCTCTCTCTCTCTCCATCGATGCATGTCTTTCCGTCTCTCGTATGTATTTATGAGTCCATGTTTGTCTTTTTGAGCTCAAAATCTCATTAATGTAGTACACGATGGTTAGAGCCTAGAAACCGCAGGAACATGAGCTAATAGTTTTGCATAATTCAGTACAATGGTTGTTATGATAAATAAATTGCTTCGTTTTCTCGCTGTCTAACGTAATTCGCTTTTCATTGTAAACGTGTATGTGGTACCTGGTCGATCACACTGAGGTGCTCATCTGCCGTGTCCTTCTTACAAAGAGCGTCTAAAAGAAACAAGTCAGAAAAACCAGAGGAAATCAAGCTAGACACACACACATTTACACATCACTTTGATTTCTTTTGTTGTTAAAAGTAAGTCGGATAATGAAAGGACGGGTGAAACCTTTCACAATGATTTACGCCAAAATCCTCCTCCAAACTTTGAATCTTCATTCAGCCAAAAAACAATCTGCAGGCCGTCAAGCACGTCCATGTGATGCCTGATTCTGAATAATTGGGACTTTTGGAAAGAAGTGTGTGTGTGTGTGTGTGTGTGTGTGTGTGTGTGTGTGGTGACTGAAAAACCCCGAAGCGGTTCAGATATTAAAACCACAAGGCGGCTGTTGCTTTGCATATTTCACTGCATGTGCTCAGAAATCTGCTGTTTTCCACTGATCCAGAAAAATCAAGTCAAACTGAGAGTTTAAAACGCTGTAGACACACACACACACACTCACAGCTGTATTAAAGGACATCCCATAAACACCAGGCAACAATTCTGACTCATAAAAACAAGCTAAAACTAGTTACGGTACAGTAATGCAAGTGTGCCAGAGGGTAAAAAAGCAGAAAGGTGAAGCTCGCATTTTGTTCGAGCACTTGCATAAATTATTCAATAAAAAAAAAATATCTAAAGCATTGTTCTGAGGTGCAACTTCTGTTCTGGGTCTGCTGATAGTTTACTGATAGTTGCGTTATGTTCCTTTGTTGTCTCTTGGCTCGTATCAAGTAGAGTTCATATAAAGATTCTTCTATCCACAATAACGCTTCCTTCAGTGAAAAAGTCAACTGGTCTGAATCAGGAGAGAAATCTGCACAGATCAAGCAGCGTTTACAAGCAAAAACAGTCCAAAACAGCTCTAAACAAATATGTGACCCTGGACCACAAAACCAGTCTTAAGTGTCAATTTTTCTAAATTGAGATTTATACATCATCTGAAAGCTGAATAAATAAGTTTTCCATTGATGTATGGTTTGTTAGGAGGACAATATTTGGTTGAGATACAACTATTTGAAAATCTGGAATCTGAGGGAGCAAAAAAAAATAAAATTAAGTTTTGATATATTTACAGTAGGAAATTTACGAGATATCTTCATGGAACATGATCTTTACTTAATATCCTAATGATTTTTGGCATAAAAGAAAAATCAATAATTTTGACCCATACAATGTATTTTTGGCTATTGCTACAAATATCCCCCAGCGACTTAAGACTGCTTTTGTGCTCCAGGGTCACATATGATTTTGATGTGAGAGCCAACAGGAGATGGACTTTTTTTTTTCACTGGAGGAAGCGTTATTTAGAATTATATTGAAGTTAAAAGCGTGTTAATGATGGACCTGTTTCTTACAAACATGCAGCTTTTGTCTTCTCCAGATGTGAACTGATGGACTGGAGTGGTGTGGATTATTGTGATGTTTTTATCAGCTGTTTGGACTCTCATTCTGACGGCACCCATTCACTGCAGAGCATCCATTGCTGAGACACTGATGCAATGCTACATTTCTCCAAACCTGATGAAGAAACAAACTCATCTACATCTTGGATTTTTAGCAAATAAACATAAGACAAAGCCCATGAGGTGAATTTGCCTTATATATCCTGAATTAATAAACAGACTTAATGCATCAACTTTTAAAAGAAAGAAAACATTTCCACTATTAATCAAACTGAGTTTGTACTAGTATTTTGGGGCAGAAGTCAACACGGACAGGTTGTGTGACATCCACATCCTAATAAACCATCAACAAAACCAAACAGATGACATTAAAACCAATAAAACTTAAGAAAATACTATAAATTCTGGGAAGCGCTGCTATACTGTTTGTGCACATAGAGGAGAGAGAGCTCTGGATGAGATCCTAATATCCCATTACCGAGCAGAGCATCTCAGTATGAAGTGTTATTAAACAGAGCTGGATTACACAGCAGCCGGCTGTAATCTCTAATCTAACCTCAGCGCTGCCCACATAATCCCCGGGATTACAGACAATAAAAACTTCAATCTCTTTAAACACTGCTCTAAACTTTGAGCACACTTCTCAGAGCTCGTTATGAATCGCATGCATTATTAATCAGAATATATTAGCCCTTATAAATTTAAATACTTAGATGCACACGGATTGTGCATTAATTTCCATGGCAACCCCGAGCCTGACATTCGAACTCAATAACACGGTCTTTCCTCCCAAATGAGTTATTTAACGAAGTGGAGGAGGATTTCATTTAATCCGGTTATATATATTAGCAAAGTCAACATAAAGTTGCTCTTTTATTTCATTAAAGCCCTAAGAATATTATTGCTGGAGAATATTCTAGTCTCTTCATTATCAGATTCAAGTGAGATTGATCTCCGTTTTCGGAAACACAAATGGACGTGAAACACTGAACTTAGAAAAAGCAGAAGATGCATGCAATTACATGCACACGGAAGCATCATTTATTTTATTTTTTTAAGTGCATTGAAGCATTTCTGGACCCAAACTTGCATTATGTTTTCTTCATTTGTAAAGTCATTAATTAAGTTCACCTTCTTCAGTTCATGCTGCATGAAATATACAATCATGCCGATCTGTAAACTCAAGAGTCAATGATTCAACAAGAGGCTGAGGAGAAAAGCCCAATAAAGCGCAACCTTCACTAGCCACAGACCAACCAAACCATTAACCCACTTCCTGTCTGCTAACCGCACATACTGTACATCACTGCTGATCACAATCAAACGCTGCAGCATATATCGAACCAACAGACGTCCAGCAATGCCGGATTCAATCAATGCGTGCTTACTGGACTTTCTCTCATATATTACGAAGGGGATCTCAGGGATGATTTGCTTCCTGTCAGATCTATTAGGATGAATAAAGACACATTAGTCATGACAGCCAGAGGAGGGTATTAACTAACACTTCTTCTAATCTCCTGAATAATAAAACCATGTTACATCATGTGGGAAAGTGGATTATAAACACATCATTCTGTAATCGCTGCGTCTTCTAAACCGCAACATATTTGCTGAAAATTATCTGTCATATGATATTTCTCTTCCCAGTATAAACAAATATTGTAAAATAAGAAATGAAATCATTTTGATCTGAGAAATTACATTTTGCTTATATATATATATATATATATATATATATATATATATATATATATATATATATATATATATATATATATATATATATATATTTTTTTTTTTTTTTTTTTTTTTTTTTTCAATTCTCATTACAATAAGAAAAATATTTTTAAATTATGTATTTAATATTTATTTTATTTCAATTATATATAAATTGTATTAAATATACTTATTATCATTTATTATATATAAAATTAATATATTACATTTATTAGCAATATATTATTATATTAAATTATGTAAGAATTAATCAATTATATCTACACACACATTTCCAAATCTCATTACAATAATGAAAAATAACAATATATATTTATACATGTGTGTTTGTAATATACATATTTTATATATACATATTATATATATATATATATATATATATATATATACATATTATATATATATATTATGGTAAAGTACATCTGTTGTAATTTTTGTGAATTTATTTAATTAAAAATAATTTATTTTAATTTTGTGACTGCCCTTAATATAATAAAAATTTAGGGGAGGGAGGGTGCCTAGCTTAAAATATGAATAATAGGCTTAATTTTCTTTTTCCTATGAATTGTTACTTCTTAGAAATGTGTTTTTTCCTTTTTCTTTAGAGAGTGTAATATATCCCAGCATTTCTTTAAGAGACTCAACCAATACCATTAATGACTTACCGAGAGGAGTAAATAGGTCAGGGAGTTTTTAAATTGCTCAGTTTAAGATGAGAGATGAATTTGATCTAAAGAGAGAAAGAGTCTGGTCTATCAAGAGAAATATGAGACATTTGTGTAACTTTAATAAAGTTCCTTTGGCCTGCTGCTCCGTGCTGTAATTGCTAGATGAGGCATTCCTGCTTTGCATCCCAGCAGATCGTGTCTATATCTACCCACGCAGGGGAAACGGCGGCCGCCTGGTTACCTGAGCAACGAATATCCTCCGTCCCTCCATTCATCACCCTGCACTGCAGTGTGATCCTCAAACACACACAGTTTACACAGCCATCTTCACACCACGCAAAGACATGTTCAGGAACTCTCTGTTCTCATGTGCAGACTGACACCGCTTGAACAGAAAAGGTAAACCTGTCCCTCTAAATGCATTCTGGAAGCTTACGTTGACTCATGCAAGCAACTTCGACTCAGAAAATCAGAATTTCTGATTTTAAAAATTGTACTGCACCAGTCAAAAGTTTCGAATCACCTTTTTTAATATCTATGAAAGGAGTCTCTTCGGCTCACCGAGGCTGCATTTATTTGATTAAGAATACAGTAAAAATAGTGAAATATTTTTCCAATTTTAAAATGTTTTCTATGTGAATATCTTTTAAAATGTAATTTATTCCTGTGATTCAAAGCTGAATTTTCAGCATCATTACTCCAGTCTTCAGTGTCACATGATCTTCAGAAATCACTCTAATATGCTGATTTGCTGCTCAAGAAACATTTCTGGTTATTATTACAAAAAAACTGCTTGAGATTCAACTTTTGTAATCGTTCTGCACCATTTAAGCATGAATATCTTGTGGCTTGCTGAAGATAGGCGTGTTATTATTTTTTAAAAAGATGAGTCTAACCATTTTCACTTAGTGGATAAATGTAAGTGAAAAAAATACTTGCGTACACCGAGCCATATCTACAGAGACATGTATGGAGCCTTTTCACTTGTGCCTGTAAGCAATTTGCTTCAGAAAAACATAAGAATCCAGTTATTTTGCCGTTTGGTTTGGTGCCGCCGGTGGCACAGAAATTGCTTAGAGCAGCTTTAAGTATAATTGCATGTGTACGTGTTTGTGTGTGTGTGTGTGTTTCTGTGTCCGCTTTGATGTTGAAATTCATCACTCTGTACCTGATTGTGTGCGTGTGTCCTGTCTCCAGACTGACAGCGCTACAGTAGCAGCTGAGTGAGCGTGAGCTCTGGAACCCAATCTCCACGTGCTCCCAGAGATCCTGTTCGTTTCTCCATCCCGCCGGCACAGAACATGAGTTTCTCTATATTGCCCTAGAAGAAAAAAAACAAACAAAAACAATGTGAGGCATTTCTAGGTACAAATTAATCTCCTGAACACAACCAACAAACGTATTTTTGAAAGACAGGTAAGATTGCACAGGTGAGCGATTCGGCTCAATTGCGCTGCTGTCATCTCCGTTTTCCTGAATTGATGTTAAACCTTTAAAAAGCATGATTCTGGAGCTTTAGTGCTGGTGAACACTGGCCGTCTCAGGGTTTGGTCAAAATCCATATAACATCCACCAGAGGAACACTATATTGCTCAAGTCACATGTTTGACACGTTCCTGGTCTTATTTTGAACAATGTGTTTTATTCCCGACTCAGCTGCTGATGGATTTCACTGCTGTCTGGGAGAAACAACTGGCACATTAAAGGAATAATTCACTCAAAAATGAAAAATCACAAAACGTTAACTGATGGACTGGAGTGGTGTGGATTATTGTGATGTTTTTAATCAGCTGTTTGGACTCTCATTCTGACGGCACCCATTCACTGCAGAGGATGCATTGCTGAGACACTGATGCAATGCTACATTTCTCCAAATCTGATGAAGAAACAAACTCAGCTACATCTTGGATAGCTCGAGGGTGAGAACATTTTCATGCCTGGGTGAATTTTTTTCTCATCTCAGGTTTACTTTTTATGTTAGACATGACCAGAATTAGATATGAATGTGTGCCTGTTTTGAAGTATTCCATTACCCACAACAACCTGGACAGATGCACCTGCATATCAAGAGCTCTTTCAAGAAAACTTTGTGTCTTTGCCCTTGGCATTGATGGTCTGTTTGTCTTTATATCCCACTGTTCGACACAGAGATGAGATATCAGCAGAAAAGGTGACTGGCACTTTGTAAGCAACTCTGGTGCATCTGGTGAAATTGTGCATTTAATCCAATTTCTGCGATGGTCTGAATTCATGTGTGAAAGCTGAAATGAGATGCACCCATTACACATACACCGAGGTTCGCCACTACAAACGTGGAGGACATGCAAAGAAGCCTTTTGACATGGTATAATTAATTTATAAGATAGATTATCTATATTCTATCAAATTTTATAAGTGAACTGATGTGTAGCCAAGTATGGTGTCCCATACTCTGAATCTGTGCTCTGCATTTAACCCATCCAAGAGCACACACAGTAGTGTGTAATGAACACACTCACACACACACACATCTCCTGTCGTTTCAAACCCATGCACTTTTTTACTATTAAACATAAAACAATCTTTATGCAACTTTTTATGGGTTTGGAAGTAAATAATAACAGAACACTCTTAAAAATAAAATTCATAACGAAGAACCTTTAACAACCATGGAGTCTTTCCACTAAAAGTTCTTTATAGTGGAAAAAGAAATGGCTCTTTTAAGAACAGATTCTCTAAGGAACCCAAAACTGTTCTTCTATGCCTATGCAGCAAAAACCCTCTTTATTTTGAAGAGTGAAGATTATTTTGGACAAACTATTGCTTTAACAGATAAGGATCAAAGTGAAAAACATTTTTTTAATGGAAAATGACAATTCCATATATACCATAAAGCATCCCAGAGCAGTTTACCTTCGACTGAAAGCTCTTGCAGTGCTTGTCTCACTGCAGTTTGGACAGAGGTTCTGATGTAAGGACTGTTTGAGAGAGAGACAGCGTGAAAGACGGGAGGAAAACTGACATTGACAATATTGGTGAACAAACAAATTGCAGCAGCGCTGTAGAGGATTTGATGCAGTGCCGCGTCCCACATGGATGAAGCGCCGCAGACAGTACATGAGAGCCCTGGGAGATGAGCGCACATAAAAACACCTGGGCCCCTCAAATATCACAGCTCCTGCCTCCGATCTGTCTTTCTGGCTGTCGCTTACTCTTGTCTGTGTAATATATCACTCTATATCTCTCATTTTTTCTGTTTATTAAAGGAAAAGTTGACATCATAAAGGAAATGATGTCATTATTTACTCACCCTTGTCATTCCAAACCTGTGTGCTGTTTTTATCCCTTGAGGAAAACAAGAGGAGAAATTTTTGCATGGTTATTTTACATGCAACAACAGATCATAGTCAAGGATATGAAGGAGAGTAAAGTTTTCTTTTTTGCCTTTTTTTTTTTTTTTTTTGTGTGTGAGTTTAGATTTTGTGGATGTGGGGGTGTAGAATGTGATGCTGCATGACCCCATTGTAATTAATAAGTGCCATGATTTTAGGACTCTTAGACACCATATGCTGGAGAAAAACAAGCTAATGAAATAAAAGGAAACGCACACATGAACGCAGAGAATTTAGCTACAATCAACTTCTTTTTGCACACCAAGAAAAAAAAGTGCTGTTGTTTGGGACCCACAAGTGGGTTTTTGAATTTATTTTAAAGAAAATCAAATATGAAATGATTTGAAATGCCTTGCAATATCCTATAGTCAAATTACATGGATGCATACTGCCATCTAGTGACTCTAGTGTTATTATTCGATTCAGCTCTTTTCTCCCACTTCAGCCCCTGCTGACTTAAAATAATAGCTCAGAAATGATATCCTGTCATTATTTGCCTGGTTGGACACTAATAAATTACTAAATATTGGTGCACTGCACTATTAAACTTAGTACATTACTTCATAGAAATCTTGTCTTATAAAATATAGTAAACCAAATTAAGAAAACTAACAAGTAGCTTCTAATGTCCTAATGTAAAATGTACACCCCAGGTTAAGGAAGACTTTAAGCTGAACAGGTGCAGTTGCTCCATGTGACTGTTATTGGCTATCATGTGATATTCTGGAGGGAGGAGTTGTTTACTAAAGCTTCTAGTGAAATGAAAGTTAACGGACTGAAATGTGTGAGGGAAAGATAAAGTAGGTTTCACAATATCTCCAAAAGTAGTTCAAAGTACAATTTATGGGGTTTTAGAAGTAGAGCTACTGTCTGCTTCTTTACAATTCCTGTCAGAACGTTTATAGGTCAAGTGTATCTACTGCATCATGGTGGACGCTTTGTCCTTCCTAGAAGAGGATCTGACATGTCTCATCTGTTGTGATGTCTTCACCGATCCGGTCACTTTGAAATGTAGCCACAGTTTGTGTGAGAAATGTCTCCAGTGTTTCTGGACGGCTCGGGATGTCCCGCAGTGTCCGGTCTGTCGGAAGGAATGCTCTCAGGACGAGCCCACCAAGAGCCTGGCGTTCAGAGCACTCTGTGAGACCTTCAAGAAGAGAAAACCCTCAGCTGTTTCAGGAGACGTTCCCAATTAGCATTTGGTTACAGCTGCAATCCCATTTTACCCAGCGAACACCAAATATCTTACTGTTTATCTACACAGACTCCAACACCCATCAGTAGCAAACACAATCCCTGAACTACAGGAATATCAACACTATCCCATTCAGACAGTGATCTTCACCACATGGGCCAGAATGCAGAACCTCGTTGAACAGCGTAAGTAATAGCATCTTCTTAGACACCTGCTTAGATTGTATGCTGTTATTTTTTTCCATGGAACACAAATGAAAAAAAAACGAATTATCAGAAATATTACAAAATAATTGATCAACTACATTTTATTGCTGAAGCCACCGTCATTTTAAGCGTAACCAGGTGACGTTGTAGTGGTCATACGAGTAAAAGCTCAGTTGTAATAACGAGTTCTAAAAGAACGTGAATGCTTTTTACATGTTTTACAACTCTTTTTCTGTCTTTTTGGACCAAGCCACTAGTCACCATCCACTTTTACTGTGTGCAACAGAAAAAAAATGACAGCATACAGGTTTGGAACAATATGATGGTAAGTCTATAAAGAACTAAACACAAACACATGGGTGGTAGTGCAGTGGTATTGACTGATGAAAGGCTCTGCATTTTACAGTCATCTGTGTTTCAGCTCCTGTGACTCTGGACCCAGACACAGCATCCGGTAAACTGCTGGTGTCACAGGATTGCACCAGTGTTCAGTACGTAGAAATGAAACTGGATGTGTTTGATAACACAAAAAGGCTGCATGACGGGGTGCTGGCCTCACAGGGCTTCAGCTCAGGTGTGCACTGCTGGGACACAGAGGTGGGTGATAACAACAACTGGACACTGGCAGTGATGGGGGAAACAGTGAACCGCAAAAAAAAATGTAAAATGAATGCAAAAAATCGCTTTTGGTGTTTTCGTAATGTGAATGGTAAATACAAGAAAGGTAAAAAACCTGTCAGCGATATTGATAGCAATGAAAGGCCAAATATCATCCGACTGCAGCTGGCCTTTGACAAAGGAGAGCTGAGATTCATCGACCCTTCCAAAAACAGAAGTCTGTGTACCTACACAGGTGGATTTCCAGAGAAAGTCTTCCCATATTTCTGTACTGAAGATGTGGACACACCACTGAGTCTTTTCCCAGCAAACACACTAAACATCTAAACCAAAACTAACATGACAAGTGAATGCTGAACACCATAAATATCCCTGTGCACGTCTTGTGCATTTGTCAATCTTTCTTTAAAACAAAAAGGTATTTGATTTTTTTTTTCTTTAACTGAAATGACCATCATAAATTAAGTATGGGTTAAGTGTCCAAATGCTTTTTTGGGGTCACTGTATGTCCATCAATGTGATTATTTAATCATGCAATGTTTCAATACAAATGATGATGATTTATTAATGAGGATTTTTTTGTTGTTATTATTGTTGTAAAGAGATATAGAGTATTTTTTGTTGTGATGTTGTGTTATTGATTTGTTAGTGAAATGCAGTGTGGTGGCATGATCTCTGCCAGCTGATTGGTCCTGGGTAATGGACTCAACCTCAACCTGGTGGCATTTCCTCCTTTCTGATATCGCAAGTATGGAGGACGGCACATACCTGGAACACCTGCTCTGATGAAACTCAGTTTATTCTTGCAATTCTGAGTTTATATCTCACAATCCTGAGACACAAAAACAGAATTGCAAGCTATAAACATGCAGTTCTTAGAAGAAAAGTGAGATACAAACTCACAATTGTGAGAGAAAAAAACATCAGAATTGTGAGATAAAAAGTTTCTAAAAGCCATGGATGAAACAAAACACTGAACTGTGAGATCTAAACACAAGAAAAAAAAAAGTTGAAATTACCCTTTTTTATTTTTTCATCCAGTTGAGGAAACAAGCTTCCATAGAAATCTGATTCTAAATTGATTCTCCCTAATATACTTTGCCGATAATAAAAGTCTACAGGGCGCACATGGGGTAGTCAAAGTCCAGAGATAAGATCCGCCACACGTCCAAACTGCATCACGATGAAAACACACCAACATATAATCACAACAGTGCTTGACAAATCTACCAGTGACAGCCGCCATCTAGTGACAATTTTATACAACTCAGATCTTTTCTCCTACTCTGTGGTCACTGACATTAAAATGATAGTTGAGAAATTAAAACTCTATAATCATTTATACATCCTCAGGACATTTGCCTAGTTCTATCACACATGGACAGTAAATAATTACTACAGTAAATATTGATACACTGCACTATTAAACTTAAACGTATGTAATCGGTGCAGGAGTTGTCACAAGGCATCATTGCTTGGGCATTCTGAGATGATGAGTGTGTGCATTCAACCAAACATACAATCAACCAAATTAATAAAACAAGTCAGTTGCAAACTTGCTATTATTTGCTTAGTGCCAAATGTAAAATGTATGCTCTAATTTAAGAATGACTTCATGCTAAGCAGGTGCAGACGCACTATGTGATCATTTCCTGGTTGTTATTCTTTGTAATATGATATCCTGGAGGGAGGAGTTGATAAGTCTTCTACGTAAACGAAAGTTAAGTAAAAGAAATGAAAGGGTTGGGTTTGGTGAGAGGTAAAGCAGGTCTTACAACATCTCCAGTAAGAAAGTACATAAAGCAGCCATTACTATTACTGCAGTTTCAGTTGGAACTTCTATTGGCTGAGAACTGACTTCAGTCATGGCAGACGCCTTGTCTTTCCTGGAAGAGGATCTGACATGTCTCATCTGTTGTGATGTCTTCACCGATCCGGTCACTTTGAAATGTAGCCACAGTTTGTGTGAGAAATGTCTCCAGCGTTTCTGGATGACTCGGGATGTGCCGCAGTGTCCGGTCTGTCAGAAGGAATGCTCTCAGGACGAGCCCACCAAGAGCCTGGGGTTCAGAGCACTCTGTGAGACCTTCAAGAAGAGAAAACCCTCAGCTGTTTCAAGAGACGTTTGTCCAGAGCATGAAGAAAAGTTCAAACTCTTCTGCTTTGTGGACCAGCAGCCCATCTGTGTGGTCTGTTACACATCAAAGAAGCACGAAGATCACAAGTGTTCTCCTGTTGACGAGGCTGCTGGTGTTTTTTTGGTGGTTGGTGTTTTTTGTATTATGTTATTGATTGTTGATTTAGTTAGTCATGATTTTTTTGTTTTTATCCTGTGATTCCAGGAGGATCTCAAGACACAAACGGACAGATTGAAGGCGACACTCGGTGACCTCCAGAAAGCCCACGAGAGCTGTGTTAAACAGGTTGAGCTCAGTAAGGTATGTGGTTATGGCATGTTTTAGTGTTCTTGTTGAGTTTTTATAGGTGTTCTTGTATTATTATTATATTATCATAAAGTTGTTTTTTTTTTTTAATTATTCCATTCAAAAAGTGAAACTTGTATATTATATTCATATACACACAGACTGATATATTTCACATGTTTATTTCTTTTAATTTTGATGATTATAACTGACAACTAAGGAAAATCCCCAATTCAGTCTCTCAGAAAATTAGAATATTACTTAAGACCAATACACAAGAAAGGATTTTTAGAAATCTTGGCCAACTGAAAAGTAATGAAGATGAAAAGTATGAGCATGTACAGCACTCAATAACTTAGTTGGGGCTCCTTTTGCCTGAATTACTGCAGCCAATGCGGCGTGGCGTGGAGTCGATCAGTCTGTGGCACTGCTCAGGTGTTGTGAGAGCCAGGTTGCTCTGATAGTGGCCTTCAGCTCTTCTGCATTGTTGGGTCTGGCATATCACATCTTTCTCTTCCCAATACCCCATAGATTTCAATGGGGTCAGGCGAGTTTGCTGGCCAATTAAGAACAGGGATACCATGGTCCTTAAACAAAAGGGTACTGGAAGCTTTGGCACTGTGTGCAGGTGCCAAGTCCTGTTGAAAATGAAATCTGCATATCCCATAAAGTTGGTCAGCAGCAGGAAGCATGAAGTGCTCTAAAACTTCCTGGTATGGTAGTATGCTGCTTTGTTGTTTTTTCGTCATAAGAAAAAGTGGACCAACACCAGCAGATGACATGGCAACCCAAACCATCACTGAATGCTGTGGAAACTTTACACTGGACCTCAAGCAACATGGATTGGGGCCTCTCCTCTCTTCCTCCAGACTCTGGGACCCTGATTTCCAAAAGGAATTGCAAAATTTACTTTCATCAGAGAACATAACTTTGGACTACTCAGCAGCAGTCCAGTCCTTTTTGAAGCGAGACGCTTCTGACGCTGTCTGTTGTTCAAGAGTGACTTGACACAAGGAATGCGATAGCTGAAACCCATATCTTGCATACGTCTGTGCGTAGTGGTTCTTGAAGCACTGACTCCAGCTGCAGTCCACTCTTTGTGAATCTCCCCCACATTTTTGAATGGGTTTTGTTTCACAATCCTCTCCAGGGTGCGGTTATCCCTATTGCTTGTACACTTTTACCACATCTTTTCCTTCCCTTCGCCTCTCTGTTAATGTGCTTGGACACAGAGCTCTGTGAACAAGCCAGTCTCTTTTGCAATGACCTTTTGTGTCTTGCCCTCCTTGTGCAAGGTGTCAATGGTCGTCTTTTGGACAACTGTCAAGTCAGCAGTCTTCCCCATGATTGTGTAGCCTACAGAACTAGATTGAGAGACCATTTAAAGGCCTTTGCAGGTGTTTTGAGTTAATTAGCTGATTAGAGTGTGGCACCAGGTGTCTTCAATATCGAACCTTTTCACAATATTCTAATTTTCTGAGAGACTGAATTTGGGATTTTCCTTAGTTGTCAGTTATAATCATCAAAATTAAAAGAAATAAACATTTGAAATATATCAGTCTGTGTGTATGAATGAATATACTGTAATATACAAGTTTCACTTTTTGAATGGAATTAGTGAAATAAATCAACTTTTTGATGATATTCTAATTATATGACCAGCACCTGTATTTATGAATTAGGAAGTCTACAATCATTCCAACATGACTTGAACACACCGTTAGTTTTGTAATCAGTAGTGCACTTTTACATTGTTAACAGAAACACTTAAACCATTACAGGAATGCACTAGTAAGGATGAAAACCAGATAAAGGAGGACTTTGAGAAGCTCCATCAGTTTCTGAGAGACGAGGAAGAGAAACAGATCAGATCCTTGCATAAAGAAATTAAACTTCAAGATGAGAAACTCCAGGCCAGAATGAAGGAGCTCTCCGCACAGATATCAGATCTGTCTGAGAGGATGGCAGCCGTCTGGCAGGACATAGAAGCTGAAAACATCACATTTCTCCAGGTACAGATCAAATACTCAACGATTCACATAAAGCCAAAGACAAAAGTCAATAAGAGAGCTGTAATCTGAAGCAAGAATATCTGATAATCAATGTTCATGATCAATGTTTGCTCAACTTCATGACTAAACACTAATTGCTTTTTTATTTCTCATTCAGAATTACAGCAATAGTTTAATAAGGTGAGTCTTACCCAGTTAGCATTTGGTTACAGCTGCAATCCCATTTTACCCAGCGAACACCAAATATCTTACTGTTTATCTACACAGACTCCAACACCCATCAGTAGCAAACACAATCCCTGAACTACAGGAATATCAACACTATCCCATTCAGACAGTGATCTTCACCACATGGGTCAAAATGCAGAACATTGTGGAACAGCGTAAGTGACATCTGCTTAGACTGTGTACATAATTTATCTACGCCAACGAACGTTGGTCCTGGAGAGCTGCAGCCCTGCAGAGTTTTGCTTCAACCCTAATCAAACACACCTGAACAAGCTGATCAAGGTCTGAAAGGTCACTAGGAAGCTATAGGCAGGTGAGTTTTAATTAGGGTTGGAGCTGAACTCTGCAGGGCTGCGGCTCTCCTGGACCGGAGTTCGCCAACCCTGATCTACAGTATGCAAACATTTTTCATTGGTAGTAGTCCACTGATATTGACTGATGATTGGTTGGTGTTTTAACATCAGAATCTTTGGCTATTTTCATGACGAGTAACAAGTTGAAAACCTATAAGGTGTTTATATATAGCGATGGATGTAATATGATATTAAGAGCTTGTGTGTGATTCTGGAATGTTCTATTAAGCATCATGAATATATATGATCTGATCCCAGCGATTATTGAAAATAACCAATGTATTTTACCCAAAGAAAGGTTGTCCAATGAAAAGCTCTGTAGTTTACGGTCATCTGTGTTTTAACAGCTCCTGTGACTCTGGACCCAGACACAGCATCCAGTAAACTGCAGGTGTCACAGGATTGCACCAGTGTTCAGTACGTGGAAAATAAAATTGTGCTTGATAACCCAGAGAGAATGTATGTGGGAGTGCTGGCCACACAGGGCTTCAGCTCAGGTGTGCACTGCTGGGACGTGGAGGTGAAAAACAACAGCCACTGGACGCTGGGAGTGGTGGCGGAAACAGTGAACCGCAAAAAATATTACAAATTGTATCCGAAGAAACATTTCTGGTGTTTTCATTACATGAATGCTACATACAAGCAAGGAAATGATCCTGTCAGCCATATTAACAGCAATGAGAGGCCAAATATCATCCGACTGCATCTGGACTTTGATGAAGGAGAGCTGAGGTTCATCGACCCTTTCAGAAACAGGATTCTGTGCACCTACACAGGTGGATTTCCAGAGAAAGTGTTCCCATATTTCTGTACTGAAGATACAGTCAGCCCACTTAACATTTTCATTTCAAATAAACAAAAACTGTAAACCACAACACAACATTTCTTTTACAAACGTTGTGTTTTGTGTCAAGATAATCTTTTTAGGGCCACTGTATATCAAGCTAAGTAATTATTTAATCATGTAATGTTTACGTGTATAGGGTGAAGCATTATAAATATAACAAATTTTAATGTGATTATAAGTGAAAATAATAAATAAAGACTATTTGGTGTACCAATGTGATAATAATTAATTGCAAGTGAAATGCAGTGTGGTGCCGTCACCTCTGGCAGCTGATTGTTGGATGGTGTTGTATTGTGGAGGATGACACATTCCTAAAATACCTGCTCTGATTAAACTCTCAGGCTATGAATACAAGTAAACCATAAGCTGTCATAAATATGCCTAGGCTACCTGAGGGTGTTTGTCAATGTAACCAGCTTCATATTCTCCAAGGGCTGCAGAGACTCTTTCCAGTGAATCTTTTCAAAAAAAATAACAGCATACGTTAAGCAACTTCTACTATCGCTCATTTTTCACAATGTAGAGTGTTAATCAATTTAACTAAGTAAATTTCGGAATATTTTGACGGAATATTAACAATACCTAAACACTGTCTTAAATGATCACTTTATTATATGTAAATATCACAAATGTATCACACAAAAAAACATTAGAGGTTTGTAAATAAATTTTAACCTTAAATAACTGACTTTTGGCTACCTGTGCTCGGCTAACAACAGCGTAAAGAATTAAGACTAAATAGATTTCTCCCGAAAACTTCCTATAGACATTTCTGAAAGCACATTTTGTGTCTCCATCTTATTGAATATATACAGTACAGGTCAAAAGTTTGGAAACATTACTAGTTTTAATGTTTTTGAAAGAAGTCTCTTCTGCTCATCAAGCCTGCATTTATTTGATCAAAAAATACAGAAAAAAACAGTAATATTGTGATATATTATTACAATTTAAAATAATTGTTTTTAAATGTATTATACTTTAAATTATATTTATTTCTGTGATGCAAAGCTGAATTTTTAGGATCATTATCACATGATCCTTTAGAAATCATTCTAATATGATGATTCATTATCAAAGTTGGAAACAGTTCTGCTGCTTAATATTTTTTCAGAACATGTGATATTTTTTAGGATACTTTGATGAATAAAAAGTGAAAAAAAAGAAAAAAAATAATAATAAAAGAAGAAGCTATGTTTTTAAAATATAAATATTTTGTAATAACAATATACACTACTGGTCAGTAATATATTATTAGAATTTTTTTTTTTTTTTTTGAATAAATGCAGTTCTTTTTAACCTTTTATATATTAGACAGCAGAACTGTTTCCAACACTCATAATAAATCAGAATATTAGAATGATTTCTAAATGATCATGTGATAGACTGGATGTTACATGTGACACTGAAGGCTGGGGGTAATGATGCTGAAAAATTCAGCTTTGCATCACGGAATAAATAATTTTTTTTAAGTATATTCAAATAGAAAACTTTATTTTAAGTGTAATAATATTTCCCAATATCACTGTTTTTTCTTGTATTTTTGATCAAATAAAGGCAGGCTTGATGAGCAGAAGAGACTTCTTTCAAAAACATTAAAAATAGTAATGTTTACAAACTTTTGACCTGTACTGTATATATGTTTTTTATTTTATTTTTTTGACAGTCAACAGTCTATGCTCTATATAAGCTAAGGCCTTATGTAGTTTTAATCCCATGTGTCACATGATCAGGATCAACAGTAATGCATTTGTTTTTTTCATATTTATGACTTTTAATTACTGTATTTCTACCAACAGTGTCATCATAAAATACAGTATGTGCAAACAGGTTATTGGTTCAAAATGAAAACATTATTTAGCTTTTTGGATATATATATCAGACACACAACATATGAGGAATATCAACACACATCAATCATATCAATAGGAAACACACTGAACAGGAACAAAGGTGCTTGAGCTTCCCTTTTTTCCAACCTTTTTTTCAGGATGTTTTATCAGTATTTTGTGACTCTTCTTTGAGCCTGTATTTAGACAACTGTTTACGTGTTAGGGAAGCTGTTAAGGCAGCGGTAAGAACCGGAAGTGTGCGTCAGTTTTTAAACCTTAACAAAGAGTCCAGCGCTTCTCCTCATTTATTAACATGCAATGTGTTTCCTCAGGGATTTTTTGTTTTTTCTGAGAAAAGTGAAAGTGAAAATAAAGGTATAGGTTTAAATTCAGAAAGTGTTAAAAATGTCAGATTCAAACATGCAAAAAAAATACATCAGCATCGTCCGTCCAAATAAAAAATTTAAATCTCATGATAATACATCAAGGACACAAATCACCTTGATAAAAAAAGAAAGAAAAAGAAAATAAAAGAAAAAGGCAATTTTAGATATGAAAACTTTCACTACCATAATGCATCTGGATAATTTACTGTAATTCCCAGTTGTTCTATTACATGATTTTTTTATTTAATTTTCTGAATGCAAAATATAATTTCTTAATTATTTCTTTTAATTTCAGTGGTGAACTTTAAGGAAGCTTGTTTCCTCCTCGGGATAAAAAAAAAAAAAAAAAAAAAAAAAAACTTTTTTTCTTGCAATTCAGAATTTTGAGAAAAAAAATCAGAATTTCAAGATATAAACTCAGAATTGTGCAAAATAATCAGAGCTGTGCGATATAAAACTCAGAATTGTGCGATATAAACAGAATAGCAAGATATAAACAGAATGTCAGATATAAGCGCAGAATTGCAAGATATAAATGCAGAAATGCAGAACTGTGAGACATTAATGCTGAATTGTGATATAAAAACTCACAATTGTGTGGAAAAATGTGAGTCACAGTTACCTTTTTTATTTTTTATCCCGTGGCAGAAACAAGTTTCAAGTGATATATATGATATGTATGATGTTAATGTGTTATTTGTGTGTTATTGTGTGAGTTTCTATGTAATATTATTATCCATCAGACACTTACAAAACATCACGGAAACATCATAAAAAGCCTAAATAAAATATCTCTCTCCGTTTCAGAATATCCCTCAGTTTTCTTTTCTAGTGGTCCATTAAAGCATAAATCCAGCGAATCTTCTCTTTTTCGGAAAAAGAAACGGGGAAATAAGTTGCAGGATCAACTTGTCAGTTATTTCATGTAGTAAAAAGTTAAAGATTCGATGTGTTTCCTTTACAAAATAATTAATTTGGTCCTTTTATTTCTAATTATTGTGATATAGCACAAATCCTCGGACACACTGGAGACGCGGTGAGGACGATTGTGCTCTAGTGTCCTGAGTGAAGAGCCTGTGTGTGTGTGTGTGTGTGTGTGTGTGTGTGTGTGTGTGTGTGTGTGTGTGTGTGTGTGTGTGTGTGTGTGTGTGTGTGTGTGTGTGTGTCACGTGGTCACTCGCAGGCTAGTTTGCTGTCGAAGCTGGACAGGCCGATAGCAAAGGCCTGCAGGGCACACATGGGGTAGTTAAAGTCCAGAGTGAAGATGTCCTCCGCCACACGTCCAAACTGCATCACGATGTAGTCGGCTGAAAACACAACAGCACACGATCACAACAACAGAACACAACCGAAAGACAAACCTTAAATGCTGAGCATGAGAAACCTACCTGGAAAAGTCCATTACATGAAGCAGGCAATATATGATATCATTCTGATTAGATTTATTCATTTAAATAATCATATATACAGTGTTTTTGCTTTTTTGATTTTTTTTTTTTTAATTTTTTATTATTTTATTTTTTTATTTATTTTATTTGAGATAATTTCTCATTTTCATTTAGTTTAGTGTGATGTTTTAAAATAACTATAACAAAAAATGAAATAAAAAATAATAAAAACAAAAAATAGACATTTTAAAATTTATTTTACATTACTAAAATAACTTTAAAATTACAGATATTTTAACTAAAATAAAAAATAGAGTAAAGAAAATATGAAAATAAAAAGGAAACATCTAATTTTCTTTAAGTTTGACTTGATGTACTAAAATAACTTAAACTAAAACTGAAATAAAAAATTATATACATATTAGAAAAATAATAAAAAATAAAAATGAACTTTAAAATTATTAATACTTCAAATAAAATTAAAATGAAAAAAGAAAATTAACAGGCAATATTTCTCATTTTCATTTAGATTAACGCGATTTACGAAAATAACTAAAACTAAAACTAATATAAGGAAATAAAAATAAAAACTGGATACTTATTTTAAAAAAAGAAAAAGAAAAATGACTACAACTACTTCAAAATTACTAACACTTCAACTAAAATTAAAAAGAAAACAGAAAAATATAAACAAATTCAAAATATTATCTATACGTGGTACAAAAATAAACTAAAACTGAAATAAAAAGTAATACAAATTATATACATAATTAAAAAAAAAATACTAAAATAACATTAAAATTACTAACAATTCAACTAACATTAAAATTAATTAAGATTAAAACAGAAGATATATATATATTTTTATTTTTTTTTATTAATATGATATATATGTATATATATGTATATATATATTAATTATTAATAACTTACGGTCGTTGTCGTGGACGATCTGGAAGTTCTTGACGGAGGCCTGCGTGACTCTGCCGTGGAAGTTGAGCACGTAGGTATGCGTGTCGTCGTTCCACACCGGCGCTTTATTATGCAGCTCGATTGATTCTCCAGAGAGTGATATTTGCATTTACTCAGCAGAGACTCCTGCTCCTGAAACACACACACACACACACACACACACATCAGCTGCTGCGCTCATCGAGATGATTTGATTGACAGCTGCGAGCGGAGACACTCACACACGCCGGCCGAACCGGAACCCGCTCGAAATTCATGTTCATCCCAGGAATGATGACGGTCATCTTCCGCGGCCCTTTGAAGCCCAGAACATTGGTCTCCTAAAAACACACACACACACACACACACACAACAATAAGAAGTGTGCAAACCACTCAGAGACAGAGAGGAACGGAGACACTGACGTAGCAGATGGCGGCGAGCTCCTGCCGTGTGTTTTGGTCTCCTAAACAGCAGCGCTCCGGGGGTTTTCGAGGGATTCGTGCCGTTATCGTACACAGTAAACTTGGTTCCCATCAGATTAGACCTGCGGTGAACACTGAACATCATCAGCTCGTGATCTACAGACAGCATCTGAGGCAGAACATCAGCTCAACCAAAATGTGCTTTCAGTCGTGGAGTTGGGCAGCGAGGGTTAAAAGGACAAAAACGTGAAATGTGTTTTTAATAAAGCACATTAATTATTCAGTAAAAAAAAAAATATATATTATATATATAATGGGTTTTCAGTGTTTTAAACACCATCCTATAATTCAAAAAGCAGCTTAAAATTTTAATGTATAAATATTTATACTGTAAAAAAATAAAATGTGTAAAATGTTATTTAAAAAAAAAAATCTAGTACCTATTACATTAAATAATTAATATTTTCTACTAAGCTGAATTACTTAATTTTATTTTAACCTATTTATTACTTATTTATTGGAATCTATCTTTCATATACATATATATATATATAGCTATATAGATATATATATATCATCTATATTATATATATTTTTTTGTTTAATACAATTATTATTTATTTTAATACAATTTGTAATAATTTATATAATTAAATTTAATTATTTCTTTATTTTTAAACTATTTTTATTCATTTTTTTATATATGTAATCTAATTTTGTGGGGCTTTTTTTATTTATTGAATTTAATTTATTATTATTTAATTTATTTATTTAAATAATTTCTATTTATTTATTTTATTTTACTGTTTTTATTCCTAACTTTTTCACGTTCCCCCAACACTCCCTTTTATTTAGTGGCATGCTCATGTGCTTCCATTGAAAATGCAGTGCTGAAACCACAATTTACGCTTTATTATGATTTAGATGTGATTGAGATGGTTTTATGTGGTTTTTTAGTGGTTGTTGAATGTATTTGTAATGTATTGTAATGATACGACGACTGATCGTAAGTTCACAGTGTTAAACACGATCCGATCGTTTCCTGAGTCGAGATGAGTTAATACCAGACAAAAAACACGAGAGAGGCACCTCAGTTTTCCTATGAAGCTCTCGCCCTCACGGGACAGATCTGGTGATCTACAGAGATCATAGTTGGATGTTTTGCTCTTTTTCCTCTTGCGTCCGGCCAATAAGAACACCTGATAAAAGAGAGAGAGAGAGAGCGACTGAGCGAGAGAGGTTTAAATGTGATTGTGAAGAATACGATGTGTTCAGATCAGACCTTCTTGCCATCTTCTCTCTCCAGGTGCATGAAATACGTGGGATAGAGGCCGCGGTCCATGCCCTTCTTGTCCCGTGAGATGCGGCACTTGACGGTGACTCCCCGCGGAGCCGGACGGAGCACAAACTCCTCCAGATTATCCACCTCGATGGAGGAGCCCTCAGCCGACGGAGAACCCAGCGGGAGACACTCCTGACGGGACAGAAGACAAAACACACACATTCAGTCCTCTAACAGGCACTGATGAAAACAGATCATTAATTATTCTCACAGGGTGCAACATGATTTTCATCTGTATCTCTGAGAACATGAGGAAAGTTCACAAACTGAATGAAACACTTTCCCGTGTCCAAGTTTAATATTTTATCTATGCACAATCGCTTGACTGAATGAAACACTTTCCCGTGTCCAAGTTTAATATTTTATCTATGCACAATCGCTTCTTTTTAAACCACAAAATTAAACCTTGAGGCAGTGTTACACAACAGGACAAAGCAATATTGATAAGGTCCACCATTATCAAGGTGTTTTTATTTATTTATTACAATTTTTAATTATTATTCATTTATTTTAATCTCTTTTTTATTACTTACTTAGTTTTATTTATTTATTTATTTATTTTTTAAACAGATAATTTAATTGTATATTTAGATTTTTTTATCTATTATTTATTTCAATTGTTTTCAAATATTTTTATATTTTTTTAAACGTTTTATTATTTAAATTATTTTAATCAAATTTGTATTATTTATTAATTCTTTTAATTGTATTTATATTTTTAATCTAATCTTTATTTATTTTTAAAAAATCATTTACTTTTTTATTTTAATCAAATTTGTATTATTTATTAATCAAGTCATTTAATTTAATTTTATTTATATTTTTAATCTAATCTTTATTTATTTTTAAAAAATCATTTAATTTTTATTTTAATCAAATTTGTATTATTTATTAATCAATTCATTTAATTTAATTGTATTTATATTTTTAATCTAATGTTTATTTAAAAAAAATAATTTACTTTTTTACATTTTATTTCAATCTTTTTTTATATCTTTTTATTTGTAATATTTTATTATTTTAATCTTTTTTCATTATTTATTTATTTTAATCTACTTTTATTATTTATTTATTTTAAGCTATTTTCCCATTATTTATTTGTTTTAATTAATATATTTTATATTTAAGTATATTTTTAATATTTGTATATTTTTTTATTTTGATTAGGAAAACGAAATGGTATTTTTTTATTTAGTTTTTTTTATTTATTTAAAGCTTCTGTAACTTAAAATGTTATGTTTATTATAGTTACTATTATATATAATATACTATATTGTAATTATTTGTAAATTGACAGTTATAGAAAAGAGTTACAGAAAGAGTTTGCTATGGGACACACACTATAGCAATGCTCGCGGAGCACTGAGATTTTAGCAGAAATGCATAGAGTCCATGTGTCTCTGTTTGTGTGGTGATTGTTGTGTCCGTCTGACCGTGGTGGATTTGGTGCTGGAGGCCGACGCAGGACGAGTGCTCTCTGTGTTCGGCGAGAGCGATCGGCTTCGCTCTTCAGCTTCATCACCATCATCATCCTCACTGGCCTCGTCGTAGTTCATGCTGCCAGAAAGTCCTGAGAGAAACAGAGTTTAGAGAGCTGCAGATGAGAAACAACAGACGAGGACTGCCATTTACACACAACCTCCTGAGACACACAAACACACACACACACACACACACACTCTTCAGCATCACACACAAGACTGTGTGAGCTATTCTTGACATTTTTAAAATGTCCCCAGCAGTCTTTCGGTAATATGATTTTATAGTAATAAACTCTCTATAGTTCTTAATAGTTTTGTTCTTTTTACTTTATACATTTTGTGTAAAATTATTAAACTTCTTATTATGAGGACAACATATAAGTGTCTGTAACTTCAGTAATAAAAGCTTTAGCAATTATCATGATATGAAAAGTCCCCAGTCTCTCTCAGTCTTATTTTAGTATTAATATTTATATTTAACATTTTGATTTTATTTGTATATTTTCTGTTTTCACCTTAATTTCAATTCAAGTTTTAGTAATTTTGCTGCATTCTTCTAATTTTTAATATTTTTTATGTCTATAAAGCATACCTTTGTATTTATTAATTGCAGTTTATGTCGTTTTAGTTTTTAATGAAAATGAGAAATGTTTTATTGGCAATTAGCTGAAATTAAAATAAGTTAAATGTTTTTATATTTTATTGTAATATTATTTATCATTTATATATTCTAATTTAATTTTTATTATGTAGTTATTAATTTATTTATTTTAATTATATGTTATTATTTAAATATTATTATTTATTTATTTTAATTTAACTTTTGCTATTTATTAATTTTTTTTAACATTTTTATATTTCATTTAGCATTTAGTTTATTTCAAGTAACAAAAAGTTTTTTTTTGGATTTAGTTTTATTTAACTTTAATTTCATAGTCTTTTTTTTAAGGTATTATTTATTTATTTGAATATAGTTTGTGTGTATTTATTTCAATCTAATTGTATATATTTATTTATTTATTGTAATCTCATTTTTATTTATTTATAACTTTTTTTATATTTTATTTTAGTTCAGTTAACATTTATTTTGTCAAGTAACAAAAATGTTTAATGGTTTTAGTTTCAGTTGCGTTTAATTTTATAGTCCCCAGAAAAAAAGGTGTATTATAGACCAGCGCTGTGTGTGTGTGTGTGTGTGAGTGTGTGTGTGTGTGTGTGTGGGGTGTGGTGTGGTGTGTGTGTGTGTGTGTGTGAGTGTGTTGTGTGTTTGTGTGTGTGTGTTTGTGTGTGTGTGTGTTGAGTGTGTGTTGTGTGTGGTGTGTTGTGTGTGTGTGTGAGTGTGTGTGTGTGTGTCTGGGGTTGTGTGTGTGTGTGTGTGAGTGTGTTTGTGTGTGTGTGTGTGTTTTGTGTGTGTTTGTGTGTGTGGTGTGTGTGTGAGTGCGTGTGTTGTGTGTGTGAGTGTGTGTGTGTGCGTGTGTTGTGTGTGTGTGTGTGTGTGTGTGTGTGTGTGTGTGTGTGTGTGTGTGTGTGTGTGTGTGTGTGTGTGTGTGTGTGTGTGTCTTACCGCGTCTCTGCAGCAGTGTGTGTATGTCCGGTTTGGGCTCCAGCAGTGTGTCGGTGTCGGCGTCTGTCTCCGGCTCTTCTGCGGCGGGCGGCGAGGACTGCTGCGGCGGACTGACCGACAGAACCTGGATCTTCCTGCCCAGATCAGGAGCTTCTGAACCCAGCAGAGCCGCGGGGCCGTCGATGCCTGACGGACAAACACACACATACAGCCGCAGGGCGAGATACTGAATGCAAATCAAAGCATGATGCTTAATTCTATTCAGATCATTTCTGTTTGATAGTGGAAACTAAAAAGTCTGTCTGCTAATGAACGAAAAAAAACCTCCCAGAGAGAGTGAAGGACAAACAGCAGATATGAGTCCTGAGAAACACATAAGAGATTTCGATGCAAAACAGTGGGATGAATAATTAAAGCACAGTGAGGAGTGTCATGATTTAAAGGGATAGTTCACCCAAAAATGAAAATTTGCTGTTAATTTACTCACCCTCAGGAGATCCAAGATGTAGGTGCCTTTTTTTCTTGAGTAAAACAGTAAAGAAGATTTTTAGCTGTAATCGCAAAATGCACGTCAATGGGTACCGTCACTTCGAGAGTCAAAAAAGCACATCAGGCAACACAAAATAAATACACGTGGCTCCTGATGATATATATAATGAGGTCAGTCTGTGCAAGAAACTAAACATTATTTACAACATTATTACCTGTAATCCAGAGTATCAGGCAAACAGGGAAATCTTTTCAAATCTTTTTCCATGAGCTGGTTCTTCTTTTCCATGAGCTGGACGTAACATATACGCGATTACATGATTAAAGCACCCGATAATGGTGTGAAACATTGATGTTTATGTGTCTAAAGCGTATAAAGTGAATGAACTAGTCTTCATCAGCTCACCTTTTTACACAAACGATGATGAGAAATAATTGTTGTTTTTTTTTGGTCTTTATTTAAGTGTTCGGTTTTAGGTTCACACATTCTTATATGCGGGTGGTTGGTTTGTTTCTGTTGTTTCAGTGACTGCTGGAGGAAGTGGAGCGCTGAGTGATTCATTCATCACAGGATCAGATACGCCACTCTTATGACTCATTTTGAGTAAGAGTGACTGTCAAGCATCTGAAAGTGAGTTTGATTAAGTATCTTGTAGATCTGTGTTGCTCCAGCCGCAAATTCAGACGCTTCAGTCTAATTCTGGTTCAACTAGTTCACCAAAAAGAACCGGTTCAAAAGAACCATTTGTTCATGAACCGAGCATCAGATCGTTTTCTTGATTGTCTGGATTACAATGCTGTAAATAATGTTCTGTTTCTTGCACAGACTGATCGTTTCGCTTCATAAGACCTCGAAGTATCATGAGGAGCCACGGGTATTAATTTTCTGTTGCCTGTATGTGCTTTTTTGTTTGAATCACAGTTTGTGCTAAAAATCTTCTTTACTGTTCTACTGAAGGATCACGGATGGCCTGGAGATGAGCACATTAACAGCAAATTTTCATTTTCGGGTGAAGTATCTCACCATCTAGGATGATGTCACTGGCAGTGCTGAGGTGCGTCTCCACGAGCGGCGCTTGTTCTTCACTGCGGCGGGGCCGCGAGCGCCGCGACGTCCCGTCTGAGTTCGGCTGGACCAATCAGCGGCTCCTGACGCTCCCTCCGCCGCTGCTTCTGCTCCCCCCCAAGAAAGTCACGAAAGGAAAAAAGAAATCTGCTTCTGCTGAAGCAGTGACACCGCCAACACACTGTCAATTATTCATCATTTAATAGATGCATACAGTGCATTTAATAGAGGGTAATGGACAGCCATTAGAGCAAATATAAAACGAGGGTGTTGTCTGTTAATGTGATCATGAGACACATTTAGAGACTTACTGAGCTTGAATCATCATTCTGCTGTTGTGTTTATATTTCAGTGTATTGTCATTGTTAACTAAAACTACTGAAAATCATTTTTAGTAAATTAAATAAAGATGAAATCAAAAAATATAAACATTACAAGAAAAACTTTAACTTTAAAATATGAATGGAAACTTTAAAAAAGTGTTCATTTTATTCCAGTGTTATTACACTGTTAACTAATTTTTCGGTACCTGAAATGAAATAAAATATTATATAAATTTATAATATATATTAAATATTAATTTTAAATATTAAGACTTAAGAATTTAGAATTTAGAATTGAAAAACAAAAACTTGAAATGTTGTTTCTATTCCAATATTGTTATTCTTAACTTTAACTATTAAAAATCATTTGTCGTTAATTGAAATGAAGCTGAAATAAAATATTAATATTACATAAAAACTTAAACCAATAAGAATATTAACATAAATTTTAAATGTTTCTTTTCAGTGTTATTATTGTCCACTTAAACTATTAAAAATGTTTCTGGTTTATGTATATTTTAAATGAAATAAAATAAAATAAATAAAATAAATGGACTCTAAAATAAAATAAAATAAAATAAATGGACTCTAAAATAAAATAAAATAAAATAAATGGACTCTAAAATAAAATAAAATAAAATAAAATAAAATAAAATAAAATAAAATAAAAAAAATAAAATAAAATAAAATAAAATAAAATAAAATAAAATAAAAGAAAATAAAAATAAATAAAATAAAATAAAATAAAAATAAAATAAAATAAAATAAATAAAAGAAAAATAAAATAAAATAAAAATAAAATAAAATAAAAGAAAATAAAAATAAATAAAAATAAAATAAAATAAAATAAAAGATAAAGAACAAAATAAGTAAATTGGTTGCTTTTGTGTAGATTAGGGGTTTTAAACCAAGGAACAAAATAAGTAAATTGGTTGCTTTTGTGTAGATTAGGGGTTTTAAACCAAGTAAAAATAAATAAAATAAAATAAAATACAATATAAATAAAATAAAATAAAATAAAATAAAATAAATAAAAGATAGAAATAAAATATAAATAAAATAAATAAATAAATAATAAATTAATTGTCTCATTAAAAAGAATTTATAAATTTTATTAATAATTGTATGATAAATAAATAAAAATAAATAAAATAAATAAAAATAAATAAATAAACATAAAATAAATAAATAAAATAATAAAATAAAATAAATGTTCTTGACACTAATAGATAATAATACAAAGATCCACGTGGGAGTATTAAAACTGAAAATCAAATGTTCTGGCGAAGCTAACTATATAGATAAAAAAGATCTACTTCGAAGATACTTAAACTGAAATCAAAATTAATTAAAGAAGCTAAATATAAAAAGAAGGAATACCCCGGCCAACATTAGAAGAGTGGAAGAATCGGTGTAAAATATGTAATTATAAAAAGAAAATAATAACATTAAAATAAAATCTAAAATATTAATAAATATTAAGTGAATTTTTGATACTAAGTTATTGTTATTTTATTCTTTTATATTAGTAATTTCCATTTGTATTTTTTCATAGTTTTGATGATTATAAAATGTGAAAAAAATAGAATGTGAGTAAACGATAAGAGTAGTAAGACAGGAGTATCG